>NW_009202361.1:124587-176203 GCF_000690835.1 Fulmarus glacialis
AAATCTCCCTAAGGAGGGTGGTGTGCTGAGATGGGATGCATCCTCGGTCTGTCCTCGAGCTTTCCGAGCTCCAGCTCCTCAGGCACGGCATCGCCCCAGCGAGATGGTACCCGTTCAGCATGCTCTTTTCAGTGCTCGTGCTTCAGATGGCACTGCAGCAATGAATGGTCTGTGACAGCCTGTGACCGACAGCACTGGTCAGATGGGCTCTGCCAGGTCAGTCGTCGACAGCAGACGCTCTCAGCAAGGGGAAATAAGCAAAGAGATGTCTGCGCATTCGACGTCATTTATGAAGGTTTAGCAAGGACATTACACACAAATATACACACGTTACACGGCCATTTTGATGGAGTGAGAAGTGGTCTGAGTCAGAATAAGATGAAATAAACTTGTGACATTTTAGTAACTGAAATCCATTCCCTTTTTTGCAAATCTTGTGGAAAGAAATTTTCCACAGCTTCATTATTAATGCTTTATAAAAAAAGGCTGCTTCAGGACTTACTGCCTGACCGTTCTCTACCATGATACACTGATGCAGCCCTAACCCATAGTTTTATAGGTTGGAAACTGGGAGTTCTTTGAATACCCAAGTTGTATCTCATTTGGTTCAAGATTCTTACATTTGCCTGACCGTTCTCTACCGTGATACACTGATGCAACCCTAGCCCATAGTTTTATAGGACAGAAACTGGGAGTTCTTTGAATACCCAAGATGTATCTCATTTGGTTCAAGATTCTTACATATGAGACGTATAGGATGAAATTATTGCATCATATATCCTCCATTTTGGTTCTAAATCACTGCAGGAAACAAGTAGAAAACATAGCGGGGAGACTATTGGACCTTACATGTAACTCCAAGAAGCAGATATGTTTTCCTTCCCATGAATCAATAGAACATTATTAGCATAATAAAAAAAAATCCTCAGAAAAAGCAGCCATAACAAACCAGAAGGTAACTATTGCTTCTCCTTTATGTATAGTCACATTTCAAAAAAGGATTTGCAGACAGCAATCCACAAAAGACCACTAGACAGAATGAGTGATACCATGAGGAAAGAAATACACGTGCACTTTTATCTACCAGCTAAGACCATTGCTCCAAACACCAAGATTTCTCTAAATAAAACGAATTGGGAACCAATAGAGACTTCTTTGCACTGGACACTTCTACTTGTCAGAAGATATAACTGCTTTATGAAGTTATCCGTATAAGCTATGTTATTTTGTGTAGTCAACATTCAATGCAATAAATGGATTCCAGACAGTGTGTCAGTTTTGACCTTTCCCAGATTTGCTACCCCGGAGCCTGGAAGATGACTCTTGCCATTTGGGGCCTGCTCCAGTGAACGGTTTCCATGTGCTGGGTGCTTCAAGTGGTGGTGTGAACCCTGGGTATCTCCTTCACAATCAGACAGCCATCTTCCTCTAGCTTTAAAATAATTCGTTTCATGATAACTTTTGAGAGAACATGCCAATGTGCGATGTGCACTTCTTGGAGCCAAGTTAGCATATGTGTTACCATGGGTTAGAGCCATGGAGAAATATATCTTCCACTATTTGTGTTCTGAACTGAGAGTTTTATGGCGCAGGGAACATAAACCTGTCCGAATGAGCTGATGTTAGAGAGGAGAATCAAAACACCCAGCCCGTCAGGACGACCAGCCCTACTGATAGAATCTTCATGGAAGTATAAGTAATAAAATCACTTAAATCTGTCCAAATGGCAGACTGGAAAATTCATCAAGTCTTTTGTACCCAAGGAAATAGCCAGAAATAGATTCTTTCATCAACACTGAATTCTTATCCAAAGGCAAGCTGATGTTTCTGAATTTCCTAGTGTCCTCATCCCTAGATAAGGTCACCGTGTCCTCCTTGGCGTTGCAAATCTTTCCCTTCCTAGTAATGGGCTAGGCCAAGTTGCTCTCACGCTGGCCTTACATGGTGTGGTGGGAGAAAAACTGCTTTAGTTCACAGCCATTTGATTCATTACTGTGACTTTTAATAAGCGCCAATAGCTTAGATTTTGCAAAGGAAATAGCTGCCTAATATAACTGGCCTTTGGCCACCAACTTGTTTTCAAATAGCATTGGCTTGCTCTGACCATTAGCCAAATCCAAATCCCGGAGAGAGGGAGGGATGAGGCTCTGCATTTTACTGTTCACCCCCTGTACCATCCAGGCACCCCTTTTAAGCCATAAAACTATACCTACAAAGGGAACCAGACAGGGAAACAAGTGCACGGCCCAACACGTTGGGAAGGAGGTAGCGAGAGCGGCCTGTTCAGGAGATTTCTTTCAAAAGGGCAGAGGGCAGCTGCTGCTCACGCTACCAAAGTCGCAGCGAAGCACTGCCGTTCAGCCTCCCCGTCAAGCTTAACTGAGCCCAAACGCAAAGCCAAGACACCGAGCACAAAATCCTGGCCCCACAAAAGGAAATGGCCACCATTCCCTCCCAACGTCCAACCTCAGGTGCAGGGTTTCAGCCTCAGGCTCTGCCATTAGCTCAGCACATTACCCCGAAACAATGTAGTCCCATCACCTTTCCCAGCTTTCTCCCCTGCACAGAAGAGGCACATTTCCACCCCTGTGTGAGCTGCTTGGAGATGAAGGGCTCAAAAGCCTTATGGAGCACCCGTGGCTGCCGTTGTGCTCCTCTCGCACAAAGCAGAAAGGAGGATGCTGAAGCTGGGACTGCAGGACAGGCTAGTGCTTCTGATAAATACAATAAAAGCCGCCCCAGCAATCGGTAAACAGTGGTATAATTAGCAAATGTTTTTCTATTTACTTCCTTTAATATGCAATAGGGGGAAATGAAATAAAATGTCAAGGACTTCATCAAACAGATGGTTCTGCACTTACTATTTTTCTCCGCCGTATTGTTTGCGTCAACTAAAGAAGAAACTCCTTTACGAAGTGTGACTCATGGATTCCTGGGAAGCTGCATTCTCAGCAGGGGGAGGACAGCAGGGGAGGAGAGGAAAGGGGAGGGAAGAGGACTCAGCTCATGAGCTTTTATTAGGAGTATTATTATGTCTCATTAATTAATCTGACCGCCGCTTTAGTGACGTCTCGGTCTCATTTCACAGGAAAAAATTACTCTGGATTGCCAAGTTAAATAGACAATTACAGGAAGACCAAATTATGCCTACATTGCATTCCCTCAGGGCACCAGGCCAAGTTCATGTCAAATCCATAATAACTAGACTACCCTCACTAAAAACAGCTCCTGTGGACATACGTCATGAACCATTTGTAATCTACACAGAGGATGTATTGATCTTCCTTGGGCTTCCTTTCTCATAAACTCATAATAGCAAAGACAGGATTTTTTAAGTATCTAACTCTCTGCAGCACATATGCAGAGCATAAGCTGTGTTAACTCCAATAAAGCCTAATTAAAGCATAACCATTAGCTGTTTAATTTCCTTTTCCTATCCCAAGGGGCAGCTGTCTAGAGAGCAGCAGGAGAAGTTTAGTACATTTCAGAGGAGGAATTAAAAAAGAAAAAAAGCTTGTATTTTCCCTGAAGAAAGACACACAGATAAAATCCAGGAAAGGTGTCTCTTTACCTGATGAAAAATCCCAATTTTCCAGATCTGCTTGGACTACAGAAGAGCTGGGACATCCCTAGGAAAAGAAGGAATGTAAATGAATGCGTCCAAGAGAAATGCAGTGTCCTTTAAAAACTAGTTGACATCAGAATGACTTACGCCTTCAGATTTCACTATCATAACTCATTCTCCCACCTGCAGCCCTGAGCTCTTGGTCTATTTTTTCTCTCTTCCCCTCACGTGCAGGTCTGCCCTTTTCTCCTCGCCCCCATCCAACGGCTCCCAGCTGGATGGACCACATTGTCCCCACTCCCGGTACGTTCCCTGGCCAGTCCCCTCAGCCCTGGTGCTCTGGAGCCCCCTTTCAAGTACAGGTTTTCTTACTCAAGGCAACGAGTGCTGGTGGCTCAAGAGAAACTGGTGTTAATTGAACCAGAGCACCAGCAGCCTGGCATGACCGTGGTGGCACAAACCCTCCTCCTTCCTCCCAGTCCCGATTCTTCTCAGCGCGTCTCTCAGGCCAATCATAATTTGCTTTTTTGTTATTCTCCAGCTTAGTCTTCATGTATGAAGAAACTGTTTGGATGACACTGCGCTCATCTGCCCTGAGCAGCTTTGAGCACACACCTGGCCCAGCGCAGGAGATCTGGATCACTATCCCTCTGGCAGGCTTTTCCTCATCAGAAGATGCGCAGCCTCTCATTCCCTATTCCCTGGAGCAGAGGTCCGTGTGGCTTCCCTGGCAAGTCTGGGGCCACCCAGGTCAGTCACCACCCAATCCCTGCAGACTGCCACCACCAGCCTGCCCACCACCGGCAGCCGCAGGTAAAGCCATCTGCAATGCAAACTCTGGCGGTTTCCAACTCACGCGGAGAAATAACCTTTCCTCCTCCCTCAGCTACAGCTACGTACTGCTAAGCACACCATGGACTATTCCCTTCTGCTCCACACACCAATATACACACGCACATTTCTTGCTCCACGCTCCTGTCACCTCCTTCCCCCGGCAAAGAAGTTTTGGGTTTTTTTTGTAAACCAGTGAGAACAACTTAACCGCATGGACAGCGTTCAGATCAAGCCCCCAAGGAGCAGCCAGCTGAGTATGAATGTGTCTGTCAGCCTGGTGTAAATTTTAGCATTGTGTTGCACATCCGTTCTGTTGTTCTTGGCAAGTGGGGACAACGTCCTCGCCGCACGGTTCACGCTGGTCAGGACCGGCACAACAGAAAAGCACAACTAGCCTCATGGAAATGCCTTCCAAGCTAGCGTGGGGATCCTGGAAGGGGCTTTGTTTTCTCTTTCTTGCCTTAATGCTGTACAAACAAGCAATGAGTGTTATTAAATCTCTGTTTCTTTCCCAGGCTGTAATGCTCTCTCCCTTTTTCTCTCTACTGCCCCAGTTTAGGATTTTTCATGATCCAAGCCAAACTATTCAAGTGACAAAGCAGATCACTTTGCAACGTGGCCTCCGGCCAAAACTGTGACCTTTTTAACAGCGAGGTGAAATGGCAGCATTTTGATTATCATGGTGCTTTGTTTTGGAGCAAGGAAAATTGTTTTTCCTTCTTTAACAACCAAGTGGCTTTTTACTTTACAAGCAGTTGCTTGGCATGGAGAAGAATAGCAATTTTGCAAGATTGTCCAAAGCTGGTGACAAGATACTCCATATTTTTCTCTGGCATTTATGAAATGTTTTGTCAATTCCTCACAACTCCTGTTAATCTTTCTTTTTAAAAACTACTGCTGGATGTTCAAATAGCACTGTTGAGCAGTGCAAGAATGCCCGCAGCACCCTATACCTTATTTTGAAATGCATGAAGCATTCTTTCTTACTAATTTTAAAAATTGAAAACTCATTGAAAGGGGAAAATCCCAATGAAAAATGAAAACTCCAAACAGTCTTTGTGATGGAGGCTGATCTACAAAGGATTGCACACTGATAAAGGCTTTCCTGTTCTGAAATAGCAATAGGAAGAGGTGGAAGCATCAGCTTCTTGTTTAGTTCTCAGCTCCAGCTCTAAGTGAAGGCAGCCTGAGCCATGTTGCGCTCTCCTTTATTATGCTGGCTTTTACCAATTTAATCTGGATGGTTTTTGCACAGACTCCACCCATTCTGCAGTCACCTCCCTGCAAAATAACAGAGGGATCATCAGTGCAAAGGAGATTTTCCAACAGTGCAAGAGGAATTCTGAGCTAAGAAGGGAAACTGCACGTAGCCCGGAGCCCTGCCTCTTGATTGTTAATCCAAATATTAATTTATATCATGCTTTGAAAACCTTATTTCACCTGATATTAATATCTACAGAAAAACAGAGGGTCACATCATACAAATGCTCATAAAGGCTAACTCTCAAGCTGCAAAGTCACAATCTTCTTTTTTATACCAAAAATGAATCTAAGTTCTGTACTTCAGCAGCAGCTTAGGCCACCCACCGAAGGACGTGCGGACCTATCTTGCAATAGCTTTACAGGGAATGAAAAACCTACGGCAGTTATAGCAGCAGAAGTTTCTAAAGCTTAGGGCCGCCTTCTCTTGGTTTCTCCTCTGGAGAGATTTGGAGGCAAGGAAGAAAGGTTTGTGGGTTTGGGAAGGTGTGTGTTACCCTTTCCTTAAGGCATTTACATTATTTGCTAATGAAGGTACAGAGAAGTGCAACAAGCCCTAACTCTTTAGGAAGGTAAAGCCCACCCTGCACGTGTAGTAGCAGAGCTCTTTTTCTGCAGGTGTGGACATCTGTCTCATCTTCTACTCTGGTCAAATCACCTTCAGTTCCTTCATTATTTACAATCTACTGCCCGGTGAAGAAGGTGTTTATAAGGAGGGTAACTGCCAAGCTTCACAAGTCAACGGCATAATTTTCTGGTGCATGTTTTCTCCAAAGAGCCTTCCCTCTCTTTATGGTCCCCCCGCCAATCAGTGGTGCTAGGGAGAAGGTGTTTACAGGCAGAGGTGCTGTAGCACTTCACCTCCTCTGGCAGCATTACGCAGTTGTAAAAGTCATCATGTAACGTCTCACTTCCCCAAAGCAGGAGATGTCACGCAGCGTGATGAAGATGCTGTCTGGTGCGTACTCCTCCAGCAGGCCAGGAAGAACATCTGTCACAAACATTTCTGCTTCAGCTCCGTCTGCACCTGGTTGTTCTTTCTGCAAGTTCCTGTGTTATTTTTCTTCCGTATACTCAGACACCCTGCAGTGGGTTTGTTATCTTACATGGATTGCCACGGTCAAGCGTTTGTCCAACGGATGCAAGAAAAAGCAAAGAAATTAACACCAAGTGGCAATTTTTCCAGAAGAGAAAACATATGCTTCTTTTTTGGCTCACAAGATATTCTACATATTGTATGTCTCGATGTTTTCTCTTTTACAAGGTATAGCAGGAAAGACTCAACTTCTGGCCTGTTAGAAAGAGCCATGGTAGCATACTTCAGGGTGGTAGGACAGAATGAATACACATTTGTTCCAAATGCTGTCAAATAAATCTTAGTACTGGGGACAGGAAGGAATCACACTGCAAATAAGCTGAAAACAGGGAGTCTGTAAGAAGACATCAGAGTCAGGATGAGATATCAGATTGGGCTCATGAAGCCTACTGCATGGAGGACTTGTCTTTTTCTTTCGTCTCTTTCTATTTCAGTATAAAATAAGATTTGAAAGAACATGGCTTTCCTTGGAAAGGAGGAATTACTAAGATGTTAGAGGAAGAAAAAGTATTGTGTTCTGTTTACTCAGTCCCCGCTTGCTTAAACCACAAGAGAAGCTTGCACATAGTCCAGTTAATGCTTTATCATTCATGTCCCTTATCGTGCACTGAGGACATGTATTGTGCATGAGTCATAATTAGTTTGTTTGTATAATACTAAAAGGAAAACAAACAGCCCCATATCTCCCTTTACACTAACAATAAGCTGACACATACTTAATCAAAATAGAGGATGCTGAATTAATTCAAAGAGGTTGACTTTCAAGAGGGACAATTGGAAAGTTCTCCCAGAGCAGTTAGTCACTCAGGCGGAGTTCAGCCAAACGCAAGATGAAATTCATCACATTCGTTCCAGAATTAATCATTTCTCAGAAATTATTACAGTTTGCTTTAACGTATTTCCAGACTTTGCCATGAAGCAGATGATGAATGAAAGACTGATGCATATTACATATTAAGAGGCTCAGACACAAGAAAAAAATCCACGGAGAAACTTCCTCGCTCACACTTCTGACACAAAGCCAAGAGCACCTTCCCGTGCCCTGGCAAAGCCTGCACCAGTGGAAAACTTTAGGGGAAAAAAAAAGACATCCAGTTAACCAGTTGCTGAAAAACAAAATGACGAATAGAACCATTTGTCAAAGAATCTCATTTCCACAGCTGGCCCTTTGTTAAAGCATTACAGGCAAAGGTTGCTGGAGCAGGAAAATGAAGCAATTGCTGGCCCTTTGGCTGCTCTACAAGTGCTCAGGATGGACTGGCTGTTCTGTACAGCTTTAGGTATTCCAGAAATCCTACACCATCCACTGAAGCAATACAGGACATTTGGGTGGACTCTACTTGCCGCACTGTCAGGTATAGAAACAGGATGAACAGATCCAGACACCTTGTCAAAGGACAACCCAGCTCAGCAAAAGCCTGCCTTATTTACCTGTATCAGACAAACAAGAGGAAAGGAAAGATCTTCCATTTACAAAGCAGAAAGAGAAGAAACGTGGTATGCTGGATACATTAGTCCACTATGACTACTTTTTTTGCACTTGAGCAACTACATGCCTTCCTCCTCTAGGTGTAACACTTGGGTACCTGTAGGATCAGGAGAAAGAAGAAGCTAAGGCACAAAGACACTTATAGCCAGAGGCTATGCAGGCACCCTGTACGTAGACATCTAAGTTCAGCATTAAATATGGCAAAGAGCAAACATCCCCTTGCTTTACATTTACTATCATGTCCTCTTTTCAGGCTTATACCTGTTGCTTGCTTGCCCAGCAAATAATACTTTCGTTACACGGCATCAGATCAATGTAGGTTCCTAAAGAAATATGCAGAAAAAGGATGAATGCTTAGAAGTCTGATGAAAGTACCTTTGATTTATTACATTAATAATAGACAAGTTTTCTCTTACAGGTAACAGGAAAAAAAAAAGGCGGGGAGGGGTTTTATAGCTTGGCTAGAGTCACTCACATGTATCCTGATTTAGATGCGTAATAAAACTGTTAAGAAATGCATTTGGAACACGTCACACTGCATGTGTCTGATAGTCTCTTTCGAAGCTTAATGCTTGTCCTCCTCAATTTTGCTTCCTTTCAGACAGTCTGGCTTTTTCCTGCCAATTGCTCATCAGAGTTCTGCTTGTGTTTACAGCACCACAACTGAAAACCTGCATGGACTGAGTCAGAAATGATCATCTCATCCATATGATATTCTTACGCACAGGGTAGCCAAGACTTTGGGAAAAAAAAAAGTTCAGTGTCAGATGATTAGTCATGTTAGCTTCATACCTCTGAGCAATGAATTACTCATTTTATATCTGCAGAAGTAGGAAAAAAAAAAAAGAATGCAAGTCATGATTTAAATCTCTCTCTCTTGGAGCAGGCAAAGATACAAATGACTTAGTGGAAGAATCATGCAATATCATGAGTATTGGATGCTGCTGCTTTTATTTGAGAGGCCAACACATTTTTGAGAGGATTAAATGTGATGAGTAAGCACTCTTTTCCAGCTCTGCTTGAAAAGATTTTTTTTTTTATATGGCAGCTACAGGGTGTTAATTCATGTTACTTGATTCCTTCAGCCTACTGGGGAGGCTTCCTGGGGAAGCCAGAAGGAAGCTTGAGACAGCTTTCGGGCTGTCAGACCAGCTTTGAGAGAATTAGTTTGTTGCCAAAAGGACATGCTGACTTTTGGTCTGTAGTTTGGGGGATGGCAATTTATGCCCAGAGGAGGACATTTTAAAATTTGCTGCGCACAAAGCTCATCTTGTTTTGTGGCCATCTGCTGACAAAACCAGGTAAGCCGCCATGTGTCTGACCATCATTTGGAAAAAGCCGGGGGTGTCCTCCTCTGGGTTATGGCCCTTCACTGTAGAAGTTCAGGTGTTTCCGAAAGTAACCCTTTATTTACCCAAATGATAATGTGAAACAGAGTATTTAAAACAAAAAACCACATTTTAAGCTAACTAAAATGAAAACCTTAACATAAATATGTTTATGAAATACTGTTGATAGCAACAGAGTGCAAGTGAATTTAAGGGAGTTTTAGTACGTAACAGCTCCCCCCATCTGCACCACAAGTGCTGTGACAGCCGGAGTCTCACAGTCATTTGTCACATGAGGATTACGGTTCAACTTTCATATTTGGCAGAGAAACGAGAGCAGCAGCCACCTCGCCCCGGCAGCCCCAGCTGTTTCGTTTGCAGCTTGCCCTGCACGCTGTGCCCTCGCTGCCTGGCCCCTCGGATGCTTGCAATGCCACTCGGGTTTGACTGTGGGCTGACGGCACCAGGGTGTCCTCTCCACGGGCGTGATCAGCCCTTGCCTGCAGCCTCGCTTGCAGTAGGGGCGTAAGGCTGGTGCTGAGCAGCTGAACAGCTCGCTCTCACACACATGCCTGATGGAGCCCCAGGTCTCAGCCTTGCGCTGTCTTTGCCTGAGATGACCATGAATCACCTGGTCTCTGCATAAGACAGAGTCCTCTCTCCCTCCAGAAACTCCTCTGTCATCCTCTGCGCTGCCTTTTGGGATCTCCTGGCGCTGTGAGCCAGCTGCTGATGCAAATCGGAGTATCCATAGGCAAACAGAGACGGTACAGAGGAGACCACCTGGCCTGCGCACATGCACCTCTGGCCATGCCAGTATGCATCCAGGGCAGCACCAAATCCAGGCATGGTGCTGTGAAATGCCCCAAGACATGCCTGAAGAGGATGCCCAAGCCACATGCAGTCATCAGCAACAAGCAGCACACGACCCAAGCGTCCCCAGTTAAACCTCCCCTTGGTTTCGTGTGCTCACACAACCCAGCCTTCTTTGGCATTCTGTCCGACAGCCCTGGTCCTGAGGGTATCTCCCTGGTCTTTGCTACCAAGTCAGTGCAAAGCAGAGCAAACAGCATTCATAGCCCCAGCCCAGTGCCAAAATCGCTTAGCACAGTGCTCTGCAGCGGTGGATGTCATCAATTACACAGCAGCTAGGGAAGGTCATCCTCTCAGCACAAATATTTATACGAGGAGCCTATGGCAAATGTCTCCATTCTTGACACTTCTCTGTATTTACATCCTTAAATAAAACTCCTCAATAACTTCCCAAAATGAGCCATACCAAACACACCGTTGGATGCTTAGTTAATGTCACTTCTAATCCTTCTCTGAAGCAAATCCTCAACATCCATTAAAACCACTTAAACCATCCATTAAGACCAGCCTTCAAAGCCTGCCTGCAAACACTCTGTCCCCCTAGCTAATCATTCCTCCCGTGGTCCTCCCTCCTCCTGACCAGCAGAAATCACTTGTAAGATACGCTTGAAACCCTGGCATATAATTCCAACAGTTTTCTACCGATCCCATTAGTCTTGTGCACACCCCAGCATCATCACCTGGGCTGCACTTCAGGCAGATGCTACTCTGAGTAGAGTAATTGCAGAGAGCACTAGGAGAAGAAAGAAGATGGGGGAAGAATATTGCAGCAGGGTCAAGTAACAGGATATAAAGTGGGATAAGCAAGCTACAAAGCTACTCAGAGCATTGCCTCTTTCAACCACGGCTACACGATAGCTTGCAGTGAAATTCAAAATGGCTGGTAACAGGGCTGTAGATATTTATCACCTCCAGTGTTTCCCATTTGCTGTCTCCACAGTAAAAAAAACAGTAAAGAGAGAGAAAGAGAGAACCCAGGGAGATGTCATGAGAAAAAACACTTGAGATCGGGGGCAAAAAGTCATACAGAGACTGGCAAAACAGAGGTGTTCCCTGAGTGAGGCTCTGCTAACCAGCCTGTGACTACACATGCATGTCTCAGGTATCAGCTGGTGGCATGCCCTGCACAGAAGGTACATCTGTGGCTGTAAGAAAGCCTACAGCTCTGAGAAGTAAGGGCCCAGCAGCAAGTACAACAGGTCATAGCAAAAGCCTTGGAAGAAACCAGAGGACAATAAGGTATCTCCAGAACCAATGCAACGCCAGACTCCTGATCCAGGAAAGTAGTTCCCGTACCCTTCACATAGGTCAGATTGGTTTCTGCGCTTGGCCACCAGACGGTGAGATTTAGCACTTACGAAACAGAGGAAGGAAGAGGGTTGTTTTGTTGTGTGTTGCTATACAGCACAAAAGCAAGCTTGGCTGAAGAGGTATGAAAGGTCACAACATGACAAGAATTCATTTATGACCTGTCCATTTATGACCTGCATCCTTCCATTAAACAGCTACTCTTGCTCAAAGTGGTCCACACATTTGGAGTCTCCTATTTTCATATAGGCCACTCAAGAAAAGATATGGAGTAAAACATGTGAAAAAAAGAAAAAATTGAACAGGTCCAGATATTTATTAAAAAAGGCAATTTTTTTTTTTAAGAAAAAAGCCAAATGATTGACACCTTAACTTTTTTGCATAAGCACACCAGTTTCAACTACAATTTGGGCAGCAAAAGCTTCTTAATTCCACGATGGAAACAGTGAGTCAGAGACCTGAGGTTTGGGGCACTAACCAGGGACAGGAGGGTCCCCCTTTAAACCCCACCTCAACGAGAGACTTACTGGTGAAGAATCAATGCCCCTTTAAACCCCACCTCAACGAGAGACTTACTGGTGAAGAATCAATGCAGCTTTCTGGGGCACTCCCATGAACGGTGGGAGAAAGGCAGGGAAGGGGCAGCTCTGAGACCCTGCAAGTGCAAGCTGTATTCATCATACTGCTGGCAGGCCTTAGAAAGAATGGGTGGAGAAGACATGGTATCTGGGAGCATTTTTCTCTCTTCTCTTCTCTCTGTCTCTATCACCCTCTCTCTTATTATTACTATTCTTCCCAAAGTGTATTGAAAAGTTACAGCTTTCTTCCCTGGGTGGAAAAGGAACATGTTTTGAAATCTGAAAATTCTGCGGGACAGGAAAACTGCTCTCTGCCCAGCTCCAAGGAAAAACCACGTCACCTACAAGATCTGCACATGCATGCTCAGGAAATACGACTCTACCTAGAGCTTATTAGTGCAACTATAAATGAATTGTTCAGCTCCCTGCAGAATTTATGTACCTTGCTTGGCTTGCTGACTTTGGCAATTTCTTCTATATTCCAAGCAATAAGAATTGTCTGCTGCGTTTCTTTTCTTGCACAGCTAGTTTAATACAACAGAAATATTTTCCTGCATTCATTCTTTGTCATAGATACTTGTCAGACTTCAAAGAAACGGTCAGAGTACTATATTTGCATTTTTCCTCCCATATCCCCTGTCCTGGTTCAGCAATTGGCATTTTCCAGTCTTAATCTTTTTTCCTATTCTTTGTAGAAAGTTTCTGTAATATTAATTCCTCTTACCTAAAAAAAGAAGAAAAGAAAACCCACAATAAAACACTTCACCTTTCCCTTCCCACGAGAAATAGTCTAAAATAAGAATATATTTTCTTTATATAGTGTCCTGGATCAAAGATATTTTGGAATCAGAAATTTGGTTGATAGAATTTGATTCCTGCAGCTGTTTTCTTAGTTGCAAAGGAAAGAAGAAAGTTTTTATGTTCAGCACTGAGAAGACTGAGAACCTGAGAGCAGAGCCATCCTCAGTCTGAGTGAAATCACATGAAATGTCTTTGCTACAAGACACAACTCATACAGACATCACAGATCCATAATGGTGCCCAGGACCCGACTCATCCTCGCTGACATTAAATCAAAGCCAGTAATGCTGTGGGGCTGCTGGCAGCATGGCGGGGAGAGCACATGTGGCTGTCTCTGCATGGAGCCTGCCAGGAGACCCCCCCACCGGCATCTTACTACCTGGGGTCTGACCAAAGCACTTGCAGTACCCTGGGCACTGTGTCACAGCACCCTCACCCCGTGGAGCCAGGTAAGGCTGGCCAGAGGGACAAAGCTGCTTCTCTGCAGCCTGTGCCCAGAGATGGGCTGTCCACATCCTTCAGCTGAGCAACCAACCATTGTGGTCCACGAGGAAGAAGCTCCCTTCCCATTCATGCAAAACCCCAGGGCCTGGGGCTATTGCATGCCTGATGGGATGGAGGAGCCCTGCAGGTGCAAAGTGGGCACTGAGGCTCCCATCTCCACAACTCACAAGGGGCAAGAGGTGGGAGCCTTCCTTATGGCCTGGTCACAAGCAAGTCTGACTTGCCATGGGTGGCCAATGGTTGGGGGATGCTAGCTCCCGAAGGCTGCCATCACCCTCTTCTTCATGGTCTGCTGTGGGAAGAGGGTGGCCACCCATCTCATGGGTACATGAGGAGCTTGTCTCAGTTCTCCAAGGAGGATACCTCTGTGTTCTCATTCCACTTAGGGTCATCCTGATCTTGAAGTAGGGCCTTTCCCTGTCCTTTTCAGCTGCTGCTGATTGTCACTTTGGTCTCATGGAAGACTAACATGAGCTTCTGGGAATGCCAGGGCATGTAGGGTGAGTTGGAGGTTCAGAAGATGTGAAATGAAAGGGCTTATAGCACAGGGCTCGGGCTTGCAGCTGATTTCTCTTCGTCCATCCCGATTAGTACTATTGACTACCACATTAGAGGATAGTGGATGGTTACTTCCTTGGCTCACAGCAAAAAAATGTGTTAAGAGAGGGAGTGGGATCAGGATAGAAAAGCTGTTAGTCCTGTACATACTAGGACTTTTTCAGCACCAGTTTATAAACCTGTAGTTCACAGAAAGACAAGTAGGTACAACTAATGCAAAGACACCCAGCGTCTCTCTGTTCATCGCAATTCACGTGTGTACAATATATATGTAATGCCCATACCAAATACAAAGCATATAGTCAGCTTCCCTGCTCTACCAATACAGAAGTATTCAAGCCCACAAGCCAAATAAATGACATACACATTGAGCTCTTTTATGCCCCACCAAGAGCCAACCTCCAGCTCTGTAGGTCTGCAACTGTATATAACCTACTTTGCTTGGCAGAGGAGGTCTTCTGGTGTGCCACCTGTGCAAAGAACCACCACTATCTCCAGTGCTTTTCTGGCAACTGATCATGCTTAATCTGCTTCATTAGTACTGGTCAGGGGAAATGACATTTCTAATTAAAATATTCAGCAGAGCTATTCTTACCAGAACTTTTTTGCTCACAAAAGTCTCATTGTGAAGCTGCAAAGAGCTGGGCGGGTGGGGGGAAAGCACTGCAGGTACAGATCTCGTGGTTGTCTTTGGCAAAAAAAGAAAAGAAAAGGCAATCATGAGAATCTGTTCCCCAGCATAAACTTTAAGTTCAGGGCTGCTTTCCACGCTGACTTCACAAATGACCTTTCTGTAAAAGTAACTACCTTTGGTTGAAGTATAGCCAGTCAAGTGGGTAACCAACACACAGCTGAAAACATAGAGATACACAGAAATATCTATGGCATCTTTACTGAAAGCTGAAAAAGGAAATGCTTGTCTGGAAAAAAAAAAAAAAAAAAAATCCCACAACAATGAAAACCTGCCCTTGGACCAGTATGCAGTGTTGAACATAACTTGAAAAAGAGGCTGAATAGATAAGGACACCTCTCTCCAAAGTACTCGATTACTACATACTACAGCAGGACAAAAACATTCTGAAACGGCGGCGCTGCTGCTTGTCCTATCTGCAATGAAAAGGGAAAAAGAAAAGGCAGATTTGGGTAAGAGTAAAAACAAAGGCAAAGAAAAAGACCTTGCTTACTGGTTTCTGCAAGGACTCTAGGTGGACACTGCAGAAGAGGGGATGGGCCTTAGCTAACAGTGTCATTAGATAAAAATCATTCCTCGACAGGAAAGCTGATGATGATTAAGAGCCAGATTGATTGATGGGGGCAACAGTGAGATGTAGCACATATCCAAGTCAAATCATACCATCTTCTCCACAGCCCCAGTGAGATGATATGGTCTGCATCAGGCCAAAATTAGAGCCTGGCATATTTTTCATTGCAGCCTTCTGTTTCTTTGTAAAGACCTGAAGGTATTGAAATCTAGGCTGACATAACACACTGCAGGAGGAGGAAAGGGAGGGCTTAATCCAAACATACAGATTCTCTTTTGCCCTAACACAGCTCCTGTAAATCTCCAGTGCTGTTTTTTTTTTTTTTTAATGTTTTGAAGACAAGGGATAGGGCACAGAGGTCACTATTATCCTCACAGGGAGTCGCATGGTCCCAGCCTGCAGTTCAGGTTTGCTTGGTTGCACCCACGAGAGCACCCTTGAAAGCAACTCCCTCCAGCCTGAGAAAGCAGCACGAGAACAAAGCGATGCCAAGGGGACTGGGGGGACCACTGTGGGGCTGTGACCGAGCCTCACCACCCAGCTCAGGCCGTGGCCCAGGGGGGTGTTCCACGGTCACAAGTTCTGTAAATTATGAGGAAAATAATTTCTAAGTAATTGAAAGAGCTACCCGCTGACAATTCTTACAAGCTATTTAAAGCTCTTATCAAGGAAGGAAAACAGGAGACTCAATGTACAGAAATACATCTCCCCACCTGGAAATTATGCTATAAAAAGGAAGTAACTTAAAATAGGAGTTAGGATGCAAAGACATCCAACATCCAGCTTCCCAGGCTCTGTGCGGATCCAGAGCTTGGACTGTAATAATCGGTCCCACTTCAGTAGCACCCTGAGCCTTGAACCAAGGTGGGCTGGTGCGTGATGGCTTGCCAGTGATTGCTCAACATTCAATGGCAGAGCAGGAGCAGCAGCTACATTTTGGGACCCCCAGCCCCATCTTGTGCATGCGATACAGAGTCCAGAGCACCCACGGCCAGTCAGCTATCCATTTTATGCTGTTTAGCGACTACCCACAGCACCGAGGCAGTTTCCGCCGCAGACCTCCAGCTGCGCTCTGCCTGACCCTTTGCCATCTGCACAAAAGGAGAGAACACGCAACCAGAATTTAGCGGGTGGTTTTGCAGGTGCTCCGAACGTTATGATGGAGCCAGAAGGTTAATTATGGTCAAGTGCATTTTGCTTCCATTCGCATACTCCTCCTCTCCTCTGTCAGTCAAAATTGACTGAGTAGCTATAGCGATGTGAAAGGTCCCCCTGCCCTTTTGGGCAGCCACTTCTCCTATTAGCACTTTGCAGGATTTGATGAACAAGTGCTTCTCTCTGTGTGCTTCTCTCTGTATTTCAAGAGGTAAAAAGTTGGCTAATATTGGATCTGAAAAATCAAAGGTGGCCTGTGACTGAAGTCACACTAATCTTCCAGGCAGGCTGGACTCCCTGAGTCCATCTCCGCAAACAAACAAGGATCTGGAATGAGGCAGGAGACCGCCGGAGGCATATGGAAGGAAAGGGATAAACACACTGTTGGGCTCAGCTCTTGTAAGCCATCGTGTTACGTATTTGTGGTTAGAGGGAGCAATTTTATTGGAAAAAAATGTTTCTGAGTGTATTTTCTATATAAAAATAACTCATTAATAGAGGATAACCCTGGGAACTAGCTGGAAATGTCTGCATTTAAACCTCAGTGCAAAGGGAACAAATTAAAACCCAGAAGAGAGGTCATGGCAATATAGGTACTTGCTCATTGCATGACTGCACATTCAGGCCAGTTATCCCACTTCAGCATTTACTGAGATTATGCTTGTAGATCTTGAAACGTCAGAAATACAAAAGCTTGCTGTACCATATTGCTAATTAATTTTGCTAAGAAGATAAAAACAGTTATTTTGTGCCTAATAAAAAAGTTGTGAAGTTTGGAGAAACTGAGATGAATAGAGCTCTAATAAAAAAGACTGGATATTGAATCAAGGGAGCAAACAAGAACATGGAATTCATGTTTTTAAAAAAAGCAGTTAAAAAAATAGGTGAGTTCAGTAGGGAATCCTTCGATTTTCCATCTGTGTGTTATTTTAACTGAAGGTTGTCTTCCTTACTGTGGTCTCTCTACTCGGAGGTGCAGCAAACAAACCTCAAAAGAACATAATACTCCTCTGTATCATCTTCTTTCCTCCCTTGGCTGCCTCTTTTACCGGAAAAAAATACAGTAAGATCTGTTTGAGGTGGCCTGGTCATGTTGACAAGCTAGTCTTTAACCAGAAGTCACACAGGAATTATAATCAAAGCCACATGGGACTATTTCAGGAAAGCATGTGGGCTGCTGGAGTGAAGGATCTACTGTATATGGGAAATTGGTGTCTCTCTCCTCTATTCCTCCAAAACGACACATGTGCCACAAATAATCTTCCAGGGCTTGGGACTGAAGCTTGCTGGCCTGGAAGATTTATTTACATTCAGCCCTTGTCTACATAACAAAAAGCTTGACCACCCCTCATCTCAGCATTAATGAGAACATACCTGCTTTCTTTTACCCAGTTCTTGGAGGTAGTTTCTCCTGAACAAACACAGTAAGAAATAGCAAGCATTGATCTCGCATAGCCTCTAGGCTACAAATGGATTGTTATTCATGCAATGCTTTTCTCCCCAAGACCCACACATTGTGAAGGCTATTTATAGGACTCCTCCCAGCAGTAGCAGTTAGCAATATAAACAGCCAGTAAATTTCAGGGGTGCACTGGATGCAAAGATAATTCTGGTTTTGCACTTTCACTGGGTATTTTGGGAGGTTTTGTCTATGAACTTGGAGTCTTGTGGGACCTTCAAAGCCAAAATAATAAAATTCATGCTGTTAAACATTATTCATTGAGTTGAGAGGTTGCAGCATCATGTCTGAAATGGTGGGTGGCTTTTTAGCAAACGTCCTTTGCTGCTGAACAGGGGGCAAGCTCCAAACTGAAACTCGCTTTGTGCCTTTGTGAAGTTATGGCTTAGTTAAGAGAGATGTTCAAAGGTGTTGCTGATAGGTAACTACTCAAGTGCCCCTTGATGCTTTTGAAAACCTCTTCTGCTCTGCTTTGTGAACCAATTTGCACGTCCAGCCCCTCTGAACTGCTAAGGCAGGGTGCGATAGGCACAGTGGTGCCCTGGTTAAATATTTGAGACGCGAAGCAGTGCCAGGAGCTCCCGTCGCCTGCAGCCGCACATGCTGCCGGCCTGATGTCTCTAGCAGGCAAAGACAGCTTTGCACCACGTGTGGGCAGCTGCCAGAAGACTGCAGCCGGGCCACTTTTGGCAGAGGATGTCTTGCAATAAAGTCTAGAACCAGCTTCTAGATCCTTTTTCTCCGTGTTGCCCAGGACTTCCCAGGGATCAGTTGCAAATGGCTCTGCTTCATTTCCCCTCTTCCCCCAACTCTTAAAAGGGAATGAGTAATTTTTATCTGAACACTTGCCCTTCCTTGAGAAGCGAATCAGTACACTGCCTTAAAAGCTGGTTATGCAAACAGATAGGACACCAGACAGAGTGAGGAGGCTACAGCTTTCATCCCAGCCCTGCTTTTCACTGAATATTACCTGCAGAAGGTCGCTTTACCTCTTGTTTCCATGCCAAATACTTGGACTGCAAGCACTTTGGAGTAAGGATAACACATCCTTACAATTTTGGACAACATCAGCCTCGGCAGAACTCCGATTTTCGGTGAATCCAACCACAACAGTAAAAGGCAGCCCATAGACAAGGTCCCAGGATAATCAGCATGACCATGGCAACAGACAAACCTTTTTCAGCTGAAGACACTGAGAGCTAAAAAAAATGAAGTTAATGAAGATCTCATACAACTCAGCAGCTTGAGTTTTCCTTAATATTTTTACCAAGTCATTCCCTCTAACATATCTATTAAAGATAAAGTTTGCTAATTATACGGCTATACAGCGCTGATACTAAGTTAAAGTATTCCAGCTGTATAAATAGAGAAACACTTAGGCAATTGCTTTTGATTTAGGTAATAGTTTTACTTGCTACTTTAGGGCTATTTAAAGAAGCTGCTGTCCCTGTTAATGGCTAAAATAAAACCATCTGATGGATCTGTCATCATTCCTGATGCATAGATGCCAGCATCACAAATCCATCCCACAGTCAGCACTCATTAGCACCTTGCTGGCAGTATCTCTCTGAAGAAAGGTCCATGCTTGAGTTGGGGAGAAAATGAGCTTTCCTCTGACTCCATCACCTTCAGAGACTGAAGCACAGATACCGCAGTCAGGTCAGTTAGTCTGAATCTAAAAAATGAATGGGAAATTATGATGCCTGAATTATTTTTCTGAATGCTCCAAAAGGTGGTGTGTAATCTCAGCACGTTGTTCCCCAAAAACCTGTGGTGTTGATTCAAAATGATGCGACAAGCAAGGCTCAAATCAGGAAACAGAAAAAGACAATACCATGGTGATAATGGTATTTACTGAGGCCAGGCAGTAAATCAGCAAGAAACAAGCACATTTTCAAACCATCACTTATTTCTGTTAAGTTTTTAGTATTAACTTGGATTCACCTTTCTCCCTGATCTCACATCGTCACCTACTTCATGACAGTAAGTATTCAGGGTTGATACATGTAAATCCGTGAAAGTAATTTTCTCAAGAGCAGATGTTGCAAAAGGTGAATGGAAAGGCCATAACTCTGGCCCAAGCCAGGACACAGCAAGAAGCATGACTATGTTAGTCCCCTGCAGAGGAAAGGGAGCAGAGTGGGGTCTGTGGAGACACAGCAATAGATAACCCTTTCTTGGGATGGATGACAATGGTACTATCTGATGCACAGAATAGACACCTATATGCTTGTTTTCTCTCATTAAACTCCTGAGCTTTATTTGCAGAGTAGGAGGAGAAAAAAAAATTCCTGGAAGAAGAGAGAGCAAAAGTAAACTTGCTTAAAAATAATTTTTAATGGGTCACCTACCCCTTGAAATTGAAGAAGTATAGCGTAAGATAATGGTGAGATATAAAGTTCTGGCTATTTAGAATATACCTGAATGCATGCCTGCATGATAGATGGTGCTCAGATTGTAACTAAAATAAGAGTATAGAAACATGGAAACCCATCAAACCAGTTGATGTAAAATGCCTCTGTAAGAGGAACATTGAAAATTTAGGAGCAATACGTAATCAAGCTGCTCATATTCGTCTCACAGATGGATTGAGAACCTTTAAAAAAACATGAATAATTTTGAAGAGATGGATCTTTAACAATGATTTGCTCCACAGCATTTGTAGGCAGCTGGGAAAAGCACAGTTTGGCTATTGGAAATCCTTCAAGTCCTGTTGTCAAATAGGTGTTATAGGCGGTTGCTCTCTTTCAAAAACAAGTCAGTTTTGAGGAGTGCAAATGTTTGGAAATCATTAGACAGATTGACCCTACCTGTGTTCAGAAGCACGGGAGGGATATGCTTCCACATGAGATACACATCTGCATTTGGTTAGAAATCCAAATCTGTTGAGAAGACAGGTCTTTTTGGTTGAGTTTCCAAAAGTATTTTTCAGTCTGAACAGTGCCCATAAGCCAAAGTAAAAAAAAAAAAACAAAACCAAAACAACGAACAGTTGAATGGAGGTCTTGCAAGATTTTGCTTGATCAATATGAAAATGTATTTTCTGGAAAGAGATTGTGCTTGCCCATATCCTGGGGTGGATGTCAGCCTGGTGGCTGTGCTGGAGAAGGTGAAGGTACAAGTGAACCTGGGTATGAGATTGACGTGACTCCCCAGAGACAATTGGCATACTACAGTTTAAAATTAATTTGGCTGCCCCATTCCTAAACTAATTGGGCTGGGGTTTGCAGTAGGATGAATTTTAACTGGATGCTCTCAGTTGTAACAGCATACTGCATTTTAATTTGGCTACTTAACAGTTTTCACCAAGAGTGAGCAACATGCTCTAGAAAGAGAAGCAGATTAATTTAATCTAAGCACCTTCACTATTTTATCAGGAAAAGGACAGGTCACATTTGTCCGACCTTTTTTTCCCAAAGCCCAATCTTTGCCCAGTCATGCGCAATCATCACAGAAGTTAATTCCCCACTGTCAGCAGGACAGGCAATACTGAAATAAGCGCGTGATGACATTCTACTTGTGTTAAAAATAGCAAAACAAAACAAACAAAAAAACCCCCAAATTAACCAGCAACCACAGCCTATTCAATAAAAACAACATAGTATCGGTCTCTTTAAGCAGAGGAGATTTAAACCTCTGGGAGACTCTGGGATGAATCTCCCAGGCTCTTACAGCAAAAGGGTCTCTCCGTCACTGGATGTTTTCTCCTTTTCCCTCCATGTGCAGCCTCACACTTTCCCCAGGTGGCTGAGCTCCAAGGCACCATCGCTAGCCAATTGCCTGCACTGTATTCTCCTGGGGGGAATAAAGATCCCTTTAAAAATAATTGTGTTTCAGTTAGGAGGGAGGCAGAGGGGCGTGCTAGACCCGAGCATGAGGCTAGAGAGTTCTGGCTAGGGAGAAAAGCTGGTCTGATCTGTTTGTTTGCCTCTTTGAAGGGCTGCTTTAGGGTCTGGCTCCAAGTTCATGATTTTCCACGCTGAACCCGATTTGAACCTGAATTGGAGCCCAAGTTTCCTTTGGACATAAATCAGTTTAGGGACAAGATCTGTCCAAAGACACATATGAGCAACTCTCATTGAAGTTAAGGGCTGATGTGTGCATGCACATGTCTGTGCAACTGTAGGAAGGTCATGACTACGTGCCTATTTTATAAACTTTTAGTACTTGTTTGATGTGGTTTTTGCCTTTCATTGCCTCTGTACTCAGTAGTGATTCTTGTTTCTCAGTGTTTGGAAAGAACAAGGCTTCTCCTGACACTAGCTCTTGCTCTCAGAAGACATCATACGTAAAGTCTTGCTGGATATCCATCTTAGTCAAGTGTTTACAATAAAGTTCTGGAAATGAGAAAGTCAGGGTTATGTCCTTCTCCCTGGCACACACATGCTGTCTCACTGCAGCTGATCAGAGTGAGCCAAAGCTATCCAAGACTGAAAACTTTGAATCAACTTCTCTGCACCTTCTACACTGCTCCATGCCACCTCTGGTCTCTGTGGGACTGCACACATTCACATGCGAACAGCAAGCGGTTAACCTTAGGTAGGTAGAGGTTTTTATTTTAAAAGAAAGCTGGTAAAAGCATTCCCCTCCAGCAGACCCCCAAAGATTTTATTATTCTTATTCATTCTAAGATGTCTTTTTCCTCCATGTGGAGAGAAGCCCTCTAGATTTCTTTAAGAGAAGTCTTAAACGTTCAGTCAACCTGCAGGCATAACAAGGTAGAAAAAATATCACTGGCAGAACTGTATGGTATATGCACAGAGCACGTGGGAAGTTTCTCAGAGAATAATTTTTTTCCTGTCAAAGACGACTGCTCAAGAGGTGAAGGCCAGAGGTGGCAGCCTCACACCTTGAATAATGCAAAGATCCTACACAGATACAGACTTAATTACTTCTCTAAGCATCAGATAGAAAGCTATGTATCACAGGCATGTCATCAAGCGAGCAGTCTTGTAAAACATATAATAGATGGTTGATCTGTTCTGGTCCCTCTCTACTAAGGGCCATCTCTGCCTCTATTAGATGGTGTTTCCATGGCAGATGTGACTTAGAAAATGGAGTTTGCTTTCTGGTTATGATAACCTTAAACGCTTAACAACTGCCTTTGTATACTGCATTCAAGAGACTTTTTTTGTGTGTTTTTCTCCTGAAAACTGTAACAAAAGTCAGTTCAGCATCAAGTATAGAGTTGCTCTGTGTGTGGAAAAAAGCCAACAGCTCCAAGTACAGCATAGTATGAAGTGGATCTCCATACCTTCAAGCTCTCAGGGAGAAGGGGAAAAAAAACATTGGATCAAATTTAGCTTTGGCGTAAGCGGGTGCAATTCCCAGAGGGATTTGCACCCGCTTATGCCAGGACTGAGTTTGGCTCATGGAACTTGCAGGGTGGTCGTGTAATTAAATTGTATGGTGGTTCAGGATATTTCTACAATGCCAAATGATGCAATATTTTTTCAAAAAGGACAGCTGTGCATTATTTAAAACAAACTAGTCTACTAACTTCATTACCAGCTTGCTCTCAACATTCAGCAGTTTTTCAAACCATCATTGAGGCATCGTAAGCTTTTGTCTTTAGACAGGAACACTGACAGTCTGAATTATACGCTGCTTCCTCCTTATTAGAAGCTGCTTATAAAAAAAATACTGCCACTGTGGTCTACAGTTCAATGAAGTCCATTGTAAACTCCCCAGTATAACATAAACCTCCCTAAAACACATAAAATTATTGGCTTCCAAGACCAGTCTCACTGAAAGAAAGCTCTGTATTTAGTCTTTGCTTAAAACACAGGTATTTGGTTTGGAATTCAAACTCCCAACTCAGTTTTAAAAGGTTGGGTCCAAGGAAAGTTGACACGGACCATGTAATTTTAATTAAAGAAAGATTTTGCTCCTTTATGGCCAACAGGGGCATTGTAACATTGACATATTGATGCTAAATAATTATGAGTCCATAAATAATTCAGTATATAAAAACGCTGTATGGCTAGCGCCAGGTAGCGAAGGGAAATAGCATTGAAATAGCTGACCTGCCAGGTTACTACTACAATGCCAGGGGATAGACAGGTAATGTGACCTTGCAGCTATCAAAACAGTGTGGCCTGTGGTGTTCACTACCCACAGAGAGCACTTGAAAGTGGAAAACCAAGGGCTGTCCAGTTTTGTCACCTCAGTATTTTAGCACCACTGTCATAGAAGAGGATAAACTTTTAGGAGCGGTACCAAGGAGAAAGGCAGTAGGGAAGTCACATGCAGAAAGAGAAATATTAAAAAGCAAATTAGTGATGAATTTAAAACAGCTTTTTTTGCAGGAGCTGGGCAAATACCACAAACTTATTTCCATGGATAACCATTCAATCTTTAAGACTGAGTTCAGTTCAGATGTGCTCTTGACCCTTTGGTGTTTGCTCTCCATGAACTTTCAGAAGGCGACTATTCATTGGTGTAGATAACTGGGGAAAACAAGCTTTAACCTCTCACTCTAGAGTATTCATTCCAGCAGGGACATATTTTAAGAAAGATGGGATTTTAAAATTTTATTTATTTATTTTCAAGCTTGATAGGGAGTCTTGCAGCTCTGGACCAAATGAAACATGTCACACAGGTTTGTGATGAGAACCATGCCCGTGAGGCTTTCCAAATATGTTTCTGCTCTGTGCCATTAACCATGGTAACACTTGAAAATGCTCTGCCCATGGATGCTGTGAGATCAATACATTTTATAAGCAGAGAACGTGAGGATGACGGGGAATCAGAGGCCTCAGGCAGATACAATCAAGCAATCTGCCTAAAGCTTCACAAAGAGAGACGTGCACAAATAAACATTGCATTGAAACTTTCCTCTTTTAATTAACTATAAGATAACAAAGTGCACATGTGACCAGGTTTCATAGTAATACTCATCACCTAGAAAAGTTCCATGGCCTGATAAAGAAAAAGAGATTTTCCAGTTTGTTTTCCAAGATTCTCCTTCCTGGTTCATCTGCTACCTTTCTGCTTCTTTCCCTTTGGGAAGGCTCAATGGCTTCAAGTACTTCCTCTGATTATGAGAGTTATGTTGCCCAAAAGGAAAACAACTGACCACCTGTGACCAACAAGAAGCCAAGCAATGCAGCTCAAACAAGAATATCCAACAGGAAAACCCTTCTGCTGGATTAAATTAATGAAGCAAAGACAATTGCTAACAATTGTACTCGGAGACTTTATCAAGTCAGGGCTTGCTGGAAGATCAAGTGCTGAACAGGGATAAAAAGGAAATGCTGGACTGCTCTTTGCATCTGCCAAAATTAAAAGAAAACCCTTGCAGCCCAGCAAACTGTATGGTTTGAGTAATTTACCCCTGAAGATTTAGTTTTCAGTGCTTGGGCTTGGTTCATTGCCCCTTTCACACATACCTTAGATCTTTGTGCACGCTCCAAGCTGCCCCTGTGAGTACAATCGTGTTTGATTTTAATTAGTGAATTAGAACCGAAAAAAATAAAGAAACTTTTTCCTCAAGGAAATAGTCTTCAAATATCAGTGTGCCAGTTCTATGTCTGCATATATGTTGCCAAAGACACAGCCAGTCCTGCGCACATGGCTGGAGGTCCAAGCAGCACGATGGCTGCGGTGGGAGAGCCAGGTCTCCCTCCTGGTTCACACATCCTGGCTGGCGGGATGCAGGCAGCTACCTCTGCCAGGTTCTGGCAACTGCAAGGGGGTATGAGCAGCGGGAGTACAAAATAAAGCCCAGGAACATTTTTAGATGCCAATTCAAGGTTGCTGAGGGGTTTGTTTTGTTTTGACCCCACGTAACTCTCGTCACATCCCCGCTGCAGGTGCGGCCCTCTTTCATCCTCTAAATCAAGACATTTCCTTTCCCATAGTTGGGAAAAAGAATAGGCTCCTCCAACTCCAACCAGAACGGCACCTCCCGCTGAATGATTTCTTCCCTCTTATTCCTCTCCTCCCCCACAATGACAGCTGCCTTGCGGTTGCTGTTGCAAGGACCAAAATTACAGGCAGAACTGGTAGTGCAGGGCTGTACTTGTGCCCTTGCTCTGCTCAAAACTTTTATCCCTCTTCTTTTCCTTTTTTTTTTTTTTTTTTTAAAGAGGAATATACCCAGATGCCTGACTTGGATCCCTAGTCTCACTTCACAGGTGGAAACCACACTTCAGTTTTGGAGAAACAGAAGACCCTGATGTCCACTTGTGGACTGGCTTCACAGAGGTAGGGAGTGGTCTAGACCACCAGTATGTACCCCTGAATCTTCATCAGGACTCACAAGAACTTACAATGGTCACTTATCACCGTATTTATTTAGGAGGGGAGCTTTGCCAAGGCCTCAGCATTGGACAAATTCTATCCGCTCCGAAACAATTAGGCTTTGGGGATGCTTTCAAATTCAAGAGGACCAGAGCAAGTTCAGGCAAGAGGACGTGAGTTCTTAGTTTGCTGCAAACAAGATGCAAGCCACGCACTACAAATTCACACGCACACCAAGCATTGGGAATTCTCATAAAATTATCACTCTCCTTTTTGCTGAACCCTGCCAGAGGATAGAAAACCAAGAGAAAAAAAACCCAGCTTGACACAAATCCTTGAAGCGTCTCATGGGTAAAGGGCCTAGGGTGTCTAATAATGAGGGATAAAAGCGTGCAGTGAGAAGCCAGAACAATTCATTGATCACAGTGCACAGACTAAGGAGAAACGGAGACAAAGCTTAATACAGAGAAACCCAAACAGGACAAAAGCAAGCTGGATAACGCAGTCCACAGCTTACTGTTACAAAACCAGCCTGGGCTGGCACAGAGGCACTTCTGATTTCTGGGTGGCTTTTCCACCAGTTCTTGGCTCCATTTCCCTGATGGAGCAGGGGCATCCCTGTGGGGAAGCTACTGACATGGTCATTGCCACCTTGGTGGAGCCAACTTTGACGAACACATTTGTTTGCGCACATTTGTTAACAGGCCAGAATTAAGAGTCAGAGCTTGTATCTCCTTTTATACCACCTTTCCTAAGCAGCTCTATGATCCAAAAAGAAAAAAAAAAAGCATTATTTCCATGGCTGACAGCCCAATACGCTCAGACTGAAAGAAAGAGCAACGTGTGCCTGCGCAAATGGTTTACTTTCCAAGAGGCCTTTGTGATTTGTCAAATTAACACCTGGAGAATGAGACGAGGAGGAGTTTCATCCCCAGGCAGAGCGGGCCATCCCCCAAGTTTCCTCACGACCACTTTTGCAGACGCGGTTCCCAGAAGAGGGAGAGAGCGAGTTGCTGTACGTTTGCTGTGTGTGGCCTAGCTCCTATTCCCAAGCTCTTAGCTGCTTAATTACCCTCCCTCCGAAGGGTCAAGCTTTGGCTAAAGAATACCCTGCACTCAGTTATCCCTCATCCTAATGAATGCTAATAAAAAGCATTTAGTTGACTAATGCAACATAAAACTCTGTCCTATTTCATTGCATCTGCTTAATAAGAACCTCATTTAATATCAAATTACTGCCTGCTCAGCCAAAGTCTTGTATTTGTGGTAACAGGGCTGCGAGGCGGGAATATCAAGAGCTGCAATATGGAAATTCCTCACTAATATTCTCTGCAGGGCTGTGCGATTACTTAATTCATTTAGCTGAGCAAGTCTGATAGCTCGGCCAACTGTTTCACAACACCGAGCACAATGCTAGGCAACTGGCCTCCCCACGGGTCGGTCCTGCCATATCGCTTTTCCTGGGACCCAGCTATTAACAGTTGCTTTGGGGATTTCAGAGAGGATCACAGATAGTGTTACCGAATGAATGAGCTTGTAGTAGCAAACATGAAATCCTGCTTCTTCCCAGTCAATCAAACGCCAGCCTGAGGATGCCCCGTGAGACAGCAGCCACAAAGAAACTGTGTGGTTGGGTTTTAACCTCCATCTGTGCGTACCAGGGAGCACCAGTGCATGGACAATTGTCTGTGTTTAAAAATATTCCTTCTTGCAGTTTTAGAGAAACCTGCCCTAAAACCCCTCCTCCTCCTCCTCCTCTCCACAACCACTCGACTCAGCTGGCTCCTGTAGAAAATCAAGTTCTCCATAGTGCACATCAAACCTTTCGGGGAAAAGTAAAAAAATGTAAACAGTGATAATTCCCAGCTCCCATGAACAATCACTTACCAGAACCATTTTCACACACATTCTTCACAGCTTTAATCAAACCTCAGACAGTAATGTTTTAGGGGAAAGGATTTAGTGAGTATATTTGAGGTAGCAGAAGGAACCATATTAAGAAAGAATGCTAAACGTTACCATTCATAGACCACGGTTTTTAAAACAATTAAAAAACATCCTATCATGATTTTAACTCTGTACACAGTTTTGGCAAGACGAAATATGGAAATATTTTGTCCAGTCCTGGTTTACATTTGTAAAAAGGATATTGAAAAATTGGAGAGAGTGTAAAAAAACCATAACCCACAAATGTGATTCAGCAGCTGCAAAAACTGCCTTACAGTGGAATTTAAAGTGTTTGATTTGGTTACTTCAGTAAGAAGTGACTAGGTTATGGAATATGTGTGTATTCACAGGCGGAAAATGGTCTAAAAAATGTGATGGACAACAGTAGAGAAATTACCCATGGCAGTGAAGCCAGGCCAACACAGGGTATCCCGTGATGGGCACAGGCTAACAAGCGAAGCAATAGCTCTGCCAGTACCATTTTCAACAGAGATGTCTGTCTCAGAGGTACGGTTTCATCAAATAAGTTATTGAGCTCAGGAAAAGACGTGGGTGGAAGACAGTGGTCTGCAGAGGTCAGACTACGAGTGGTATCGGATGGGGTGTGGTACAAGTGCAGAGACTGGCAAGGGAAGAGAGTTAAAAATCCTGAGGAGACCCACTGTTGAGAGAAACCTGCCCGACTCACGCGAGAAGCACAGCAGGGTAAACTCCTGCTGTGCAGGAACCTCCCTCCACACAGGGCATTGCTCTGAAGCAAGATAGCTTGTCCCTACATATCTCCCTCTAAATCATCTTATTTTCACCATGACTTTCCATCGTTACATGCTCCCTTGCAGACGTAACACACACGTGCTAACACTGGGACAAAGCAACTGGAAAACAGTGCAGATATTCTAGCATATATTTTCCTATAAGAGGAAAAACCGCATGCAGGGCCAGGAAACCCGCATTGTTTCAAGACTCTCCAGGGCCAGCAGATGTCCTGAGAGCTGCGGAGAAAAGCGTTTGTGGGAAAGGTCAGGCTGCTGCCGCCACACCATGTCCACCTCCCTGGCAGAGGGGAGGTGGATCATGGGCACAGGGTAGCAAAGTAGCATTGGAAAATTGGATATACCTACGATGGCACACTAATGCATCTGAGTGCCTGCATTTGGTAGGAAACAGTGACCCCGTCTCTTCCTGCTCCATAAGACTTCTGCAGATGGTTTCTGTGGTGTCAAAGCAGGAGCAATACAATCAGCTTCTGCCTTCACCACTGTTGTTTTTTGCCCAGGTTAGCCACTTGCACAGTTTTTACACTGCTGCTCCTCACAAAATACTTGGAAACCAAGGATGTGCCCAACTTTGGCAATTATAGAAAGCTGTTTTGCACAGGAAGCCATTGCTTTCCACTCCCCCACCCCCAGTTTCTCTCAAAAATCAAAGCTAGATAATTTGAGGAAAATTTTCATCCTTATTTGCATGTAAAAAAAATCATTCCCCCTGCACACTGCCCCCTCATCTGCTTTCCTGCTCTGCAACCCACGGTCTGCCACCAGCAACATGCAAAACCCCAAATTCAGTAGCAACCTGGGGTCCTATCGTGATTCATTCTTTGGTATCTCTTGCCTGGTTTTGCTTTCAGTGGCAGGTTCCAATGGATTTGTGACCTCACTGTGAAACTCTGGAAAAACCCTGAAATAGTTTAGATTTGACTTAAAGCTGGAGATGCACTTCATGGGAAGGACAGAGTTTGTGGGAAGAACTCAGCCCTTGTTCATCCATGGATGCACAAACCATGGCCAAACTTTGGTATGGAACAGAAATCCTCCTCCCCTCAAATGACCTCGTTTCTGATTCAATTAAAATGAAATAACCTTACTCTACTGTTAGATTTGCCAGTCTTCAGATTCTCAAAGCCAGGATATTTCTTTACCTGCAAGGAGCACCACAAGACAAAAACATCAGCCTTGCCAGTATGGGGCATCTAACATTACTTATACACTTGCTGAGAGGGGACCACCATTACGTCTAAAACTGCTGCCGGTGGTTATCGTCATGACAGAGACTCCCCCAGTTGCACCCCTACGTGCCCAGCGCAGAACATCACAGTTTGGCTCTGCTGATGAGTGCTTCGTAGGAATCTGGTGAAATAAGCCATTGTGTGCAATCTGGAAGGAGCTTGCAAAGAGGAGCAATGTGGCTCCAGGACACCTATGGCATAAACAAGTCGGAGCTGTATTGCATCTCCCCCAGCACCCTAGCAGCATTACTGCTTTTGATCACACACTTAACTGTCTACTTCCAGATAAAAAACCACCTCCTGATCAACCACCACTACTTTTTAAAACTTGTTCTGCTCATGTACTCCATAACTCCTTTGAACACCAAAAGGCATCTTTTTAAGAAGTTCCCCTATGGTAATGCAAAATAGCAGAATGAGCCAACAGGGAAAAAAAAAAACCCAAAACAAAACCAAACCACAAGTCTAAGTCAGCAAGGCTTGTGAACAGACACGAAAGCAGATGAAAACCAGTGCAGCCCTACAATAAAAGAGAAGACCTCCCTGGGGTTGCGTTCAGCCTGACAGCTCCCTGTCTGCCAGCTATCATGCGGGGGGGAGGGGGGCGGAACAACAGTGAGGTCAAAATCGGAGACCCAGAAGGAAGGAAATCCCCGTAGTGGACTGAAAAGGCAAAATCTAGAGGACCTCTGGACAGATGTGTGCCGAGAGCAAGAAAATGTCCTCCCACACCTACAAAGCACTTCTGAGTCCCTACCTCATCCTGGCCAGCCCCAGAAGCCAGCAGGGCCTCGTGGGTTTGTAGGATGATGGACAGAGCAGCTGAAGAGTGACGAGCACCCTCAACGCTCAGCAGCTGGTGGCAGAGCCTGCACGACCACCCAGCCCCTTCCCAACCTGGGCACAACGGGACCACCACCGGCTTGTGCCACCTCTGCCAGGCAGCCAGGGCTGCCGCCTCCGGAGCGCCGCAGAGGAGCGAGGATATGGCAGGCCACAGTGTCCTCTAGAGGTGGAAAAATATCTTATAATTTGGTGACAGAGGAGGACAGGAGGGCACTCAGAAGCAGGATTGCTCCACCAGGCCAGGAAGGATTTCTCCAGGCTGCCGAGGGGTAAGGGTGGAAGACCGCTGCTGGGCACGGGCACAGGAGGGACAGGCAGGCGTGGGGTCACACCACCTGGCTCCTTCACAGGGAACAGTGCCCCCAGCACAATGGAAATTATCAAAATTCACTTACTCAGATCCAAACCACATAAATAAATACCTCCTCAAGGCTCCCAGATCTCAACCCCCAAATTTGGCAGCTTTGCTGCCCATCACACCTCTTCTACTCACGGAGGGGGTTTATAGCCATTTGGGTTGCCAAACATAATCAACCTGATGCTGGGTGGGCACACTGGGAGGGAGCCCTGCATGGTGGGGTGGCTGCTTGGTCTGGGCTCTTCAGGCCAGGTAAGACAATCTTTGTGAGGATAAGGAGGAAAAAATATATGCAATTGCTCTGTGAAGTATTGGTTTGGGCCAGGAGCCGTTTCTGGTGTGGCCTAAACATGAGGGGCCCATGAGTTTAAGTAGTCCTGTGAGGCTTCATATAATTGTGCAAAATGGGGCTTTTAAGTGCTCTAAAACTTGTTTTCAGCTAGTATCCTTATAAAACCAGGAAAGCCTCCTACGTCTCTTTCAAAAATAGCTATGATTTTAAAAACTATTGATGGGAAAGAGAGGAAAAAATTTAATATCCCTGAAATAGGCTTGACACTCTTGCCAGAGGCACTGTTCCTTGAAAGACAGATGCTCATACAGAAGATCCCATCCTTCTGTCTGTACCATTGTGGTGTAGCTGCTGGTAAACACCAGTCACCACGGGAAACACAGTCGCACAAAATCACTGCACGAGGAAGAGCACACTGAGGAAAGGCAGAAAGCAAGTACCTGGAGGAGCATGGAGGTAAGGGGCTGCCAGACCTGCTGGAGCCCTGACCAGTTTCTTGGTGCCCTCTCCTATCACTGCTGGAGCCAGCAGTCAGCCTAAACTCAAAACACTGTGGGGGCTCTTCCAATCAGGAGGATAAAATTAGGTTTGAAAATGTTGTCTCCTTGCAAGCAGACACTGTTGCTTCCAAGTAAGTATGAAGGCCTGATGTTTGACAAATCAAGAATCAAATGAAAGAAAGACACACACACACAGAGTCAGACCATTGCCCTGAAACTCTTGCCTTACTTTTCCCTCCTTATCCTCTCTTAGCTGTAGGCTGCTGCTTTTCCCTTAAAATAGATATCACAGAGCATCCTGGCATCCACTTGCCCCAGGAGTCCCAGCAAAGCCTCTCTTGGTCAGCCAGGTCTTGTAGGTCCATCTTTCAAGCACCAGACTCTATTACTGTGAATATTACTAAACAAAAGAGCATTCAGCAACTCCCTTTAGTCCGAGGGAGAGGACAGCTGTTCCTCCCACCACCCTTTTGGCTTGGCCTCAGACCAGTCCAGAGTAAGCTACAATACAAAGAAGCCAGGGAAGTTAACCACAACATAAAGAATTATTTATAAACTGATAACGGCCGCAGAGCCGGGGTGCCAACCAGCTCTGCTTCGTGGAGGGAACACTCAAAGTGACAATATCCTGCTTGTTCACCAACCAGTGACTGAGAAACCAGATGTCCACAAGAGAACTGAAAGCCTCTGGGAGATTTATAAAGGAATACTCAATCTCTGCATCCCAGTCTTGCAGCCCTAGTTGCTAAAGCAGCCTGAAAAGTACAGTATTTCCCCCAATTCCAGGTTAGGAGAGGGAGGAGAATGAAAAAACTTGAATTTTAGTGTGGTTTTTAACCAGCCCTGACCAGTGGCCAAGCTTGACCATGTGTGGCACTGGCTGAACTGATGGTAGGTGTCCCATGGCAGAAGCTTACCCTCCCACTGCAGCCCAAGCAGCCCCAGTAGGTCCTGTGGGGTGACACAACAGCGTGTATGATCAAGGCAGGCTGTAGGATCAGCTGTTGGCTCAACACCCTGGGCACCACATATTACATACATTTTTAAGTAGTAAAATGTACCAAGAAATAAGAGATAAACACCTTTTGTGTAAATCCTGCACAGGCAGGGCTTTTAAGCATGAAAATACAAACCAAAAACCAAACCAAGGTCCCTCAGTACTAAATTCACCCAAAGATGCGAATTGACAGTTTTCACCGGACTAATCCAGCCAACGAATCTATATTTGGTAGAAAACCAGAAAAGTTTCCAAGCCAGAAGACCTAATGCCTTGCTCAGGTAGGGATGAGCTTCATTACTTGCTGGAATGAATGGTTAGAAGCTGCACTGCTGCGGCATACCCAGCAGGTGGTAATATTTGTTAAAATTTAGCCAATACAGTCCCTGAGCAGCAGCAATTTGCACCTGAGCGTAACTGAACAATTCCACTATTTGAAAAGAACATTATTTATAAAAAGAAGTATTGGGAAACAATCCCGTCGATTTAGTCAGATTTCTGCTCTCCTTTCAGAATAATCTGTCTCTGCACAGAGAAGTAAGCACTGCATACAGAAGCAAAACTCACTTTCATCTTGCTGTTCATATGTGTTGAAGTCCACAAAAGATAAAAAATTTTCCATGGAGTAAACTAGGATTTCTGTAGATGGTTTTGTATCTGTCCCTAGCATTCCCTATTTCCAGGGGCAGGTGGTACAAGTTCACGGCTTCTTTTTCTTGGCCTCCACTTGACTTTAGATTTCTGATATTTGTGGGTTTGTTCATTCAAATTATTTATTACCTGATAACTCAAGCACTTGGGAGTTGGTGAAAAACAATCATTGAAACAATCTTCCCTGAAGAGCTGCTCTATTTTACCGCAAGCAAGGCCTGTGGGAAATCGCAGTGTGTCTTTCTGATCCCCAAACTATAATTAGAGCAAGCGCACTGCTCACACAGCCGCATAGCGCTGCTCAGTGCAGTAGCAGCATCATCCTGGTCGGTCAGGCTTTGCTCTGGCACAAGTCACCGCCTGAAATACCAAGCAACTGGGAACTGGCCCAAACACAAGTGCTTACCTCTTCTCAGATGGTGTATGAAGTCCTCCACCTGCTGAGGATCCCCCGCAGAGGAAGATCACCTTCTGTTCAGTATAGGTCCTCCCTGCAATTTTTAAAGAAGTGGAGCTCACATACTTCTCTCCTCAAAAAAGCATTAACTCATTGCACAGAATAACTCAAGGAGCAGGTTATGGTCCAGTGAGAAAGGCCAGCAGCAAGTATCAGTGCTCCAGAAACCTAGACTGGCCATGTTTGCCACACTTAGTGTCGATGTTAACTTTTAACTCTTTCACCTGTCTTTGCAATAACAGGGGATTTTAATGATTTTGTTTTAAGGACTTCATTAGCGGCAGCCAAACGGTTTCTCTGAAGGTTTTCTGCCTCTCTCCTAGAAATCTAGTATCCTTGAAAAAAGTCCAACTGAAGACTAATGCTAGTATGCATTTCTATTTTCTCAGACTTTCTTGTACTTGTCTACATCAGTAAATGAAGAGTACGAGTACAAGTACAAGCACATCAGAGCCATCATCTTAACTGTTTTGCTCAATTTCTCGCAAGTTTTATGTTCCTTTACTCTCTTTCTTGGAGGGTTTGAAAATAATACAGCCTTTTTAATTCTGACCAAGACCATCTAGTGATTAACAACTGTGAGACCAGATTTCAAGACTGGAGAGGAGCATTACTATAAGCTGTCATAACCTACTCTGATCCCCTGCATAACACAAGCTAAAGAGCTTCCCCACTTCGCTTGCCTCAAACTCTAACTGAGATCTGGTTACTGAGGGTACTACACTGGCCCATACGTGTAGATCCCACAGTTATCTTTGTTTGACAGCTTGGTTTAGTAGCAACCATTTCCTCCCTGCCACCCCCCAATATCTTTTCAGCATAGGGTTCAAGTTAACACTTTTTTGATCTGAAGTAACTTAATAGTTTCCATTTAGTTCCATAAGAAAAGAGAAGATATCCTAATTGTAGTCTATAAAATAAAGCAGACTGCCTTGTCTGAGAGATTACATTGTACTCCAGTCCAAAGCCCAACTCCTCTACTAAAAGCCAAACCTGATAGACTCCTGCTTCAAACTCTACAACCGGGAACTCTTCTCCAATGAAAGACAGAAGAGACCAGCTCTTTGAACCTCAGCAGCCTGAATAGCCTCCAGCAGTAAACCAGAAGCAGCAGTAACTAGCCGTCCTCATATAGCATCAATCTTCTCCCAGGTGTTTTGTATAGGACCCACCTACCTCTCTGTTGTGATCCTTATAATAAGATCCAGCTGGCTTCCCTCTCCAAACAGCTATAGTCCTCTGCCTCGGGCTTTTCCCCTGATTATACCTATGGTGTGTGTCGTCTTCCCTCACCATGAGGAGCATGTTCTCGTGGCATCTCTCTGATAGCATTGCAGGTGTTGGGCAACTTAGGAACAAAATGACCTCCTAGCCCCCCCCTCCCCCCCCCTCCCCCGCTAAAGCTCTGTAGAAAAACACAGCTTCCTCGCCCTACTGTGTGTATGTAACTGTTAAGCTGTGTGACTTGTGTGAAAGGCATTGGGTGGTCTCTCTCTCTCTCTGCGTTATCTCTGCACGTGCACTGCCTGTCCCTACAAACACACCTGTAGGAGGAACCTGCTGTGCAGCTGAAGGGATGGCCTGCCTCCAATTCAGCATTTGCAGCCTTTTCTCCTCCAGGGGACCAGGACTCTTTTTTCTCTTTTCCTCCCTGAAGTAAGAGTCACTTTCCTTATGATGGGATAGGCAACAAAGCCTGAAAGCAGTATCCCACCCGAAAAGGAGGGCATTAACACCAGAGACAAGGAAACTGTTCAAAACAGTTTTCTTTCATAGAAGCAGCTCTACCTTGAATAGACTGCTTAAATATCTATCAGATCAGAAGGACATGGCAAGCATAACCATGTACCCATGACACGTGAGGCCAGGGAAGCCCTGGGATAGACCGCTTGGGGTGAAGGTTGGTCGAAGGTCTCTGAAATGGCTGCCTCCTTGGACACCAGTATTCCTGTTCTCTCTCTAACTTGAGCCCTCCAGCTGGAAGAAGAGAGATATGAACTGAGATCCCTCTCTCACACCAAAAATTTGCCTTTCAAACGAGTCTGTAAGCTCATCTTGGAGGTCTCTGAGCTAGCCAGCCACTCCGCCTCCCATTCAGAAGATCAGACTCTGAGACCTCTTAACATTTTTCATGCTCCCACAGAAACTATGATTCAGACAGATGGGTTTAGGTGGGCAGGGACAACTCTGGGCTCCCCAAACATGTGGATTATGACCTTTCAGAAAAGAGCCTTCAGCCTCATGAAGAGATCAGAAATCCCAGCTTTCCGTAGGTGATCTGGCAGGAGAGGAACTCTGACCCAAGGATGAATGTCCTCCAAGGGAGCAGATGTGGCACAGGAGCCTTTGGAAAAGACCCAGCAATCCTGCCTGCTAGTGAGGGAGGGGGCAAAATCCTGCTTACAACAAGATGTTCGTCTTTTGCAGAGGAAGGTGATGACAGCTGGGATGAGGAAAGGGGAAAAAAATTCAGGGCAGCACCCTGTGTGGGAAAAGATCGCTCCCCTGCCTGCCCCGGCTAGCTTGCACTCGAAGCCAGCCAAACGGGTCACTGGCTCCAGCCAACCCACGGTGTGGAGAGGGCTCACCCCCCACTCTCCAGTGTCTCTCAGCAATTTCCATCTATCTATATTCTGTCCTGGCTCAAGGGACAAAAAGCAGCTCTTTCCTGGGAGGGGTGGGCAGTGCGGAAGGCAATGACTGCATCTGCCTGGTACCACTGCCTCTGGGCCAGGGCTGAGCATCTTCAAGAGCCACATCGGTGGGATGCTACTGCACCTCCTGGGCTCAACGTAGCTACCTCTACAGAGCATGTTTTGAATGGTTTCCTTGCCTCCAGCATTAATGCCCTCCTCTCCAGGTGCTTTCAGGCTTTCTTGCCCATCCCATCTTGTTTCAGGGAAGAAAAGAGAAACATAACAGGGGGAGATACTAATGAACCAATATGTCATTGCTGTTTATTAAGTTTTATCCATTTGGCAATAAATCTGTGCCGTGCCTGTTCCTTTAATTAGTTGTCTCTCAGTCAGGAAAATCAGGGCTGTGAAGTGCTGATATGGTGCTAAATAATTACCTGGGAATAAGTGCTTGGGGTTGGACCAGGAACTTTCTCATTGCTATTAGCAGATCCCTGCAAGGCACCGGGAAGAAGCAGGGCTGGGCAGGGGTGGGAGCTGCAGCAGTGGGAGCACACGCTGAGGGATGTGGGGAGAGGCTGCCACTAGCATGCAGCATGTGGTGGCTCAGCCCTCCCTTCCCATGCCAGCAGTAACTCCTGTGGGGAGTGGGGAAACTGAGGCAAGAAGGGACAAATTTGGCCCACAGAACATGGCGGGGGCCCAAGAGTAAGTGAATGACTATCAGGTTGCTTTGTTTCCCTGTCCCCCCGGGCCATAAAGAGAAGGAAGACCTCGCCCAAACGTGACCCCGTACCGATGTGAGACCCGACTCGCATCTGTTATCTGTCCCTATACACATGCAAAGAGCAAACTATACATCTTCCTTCAATTTAAAGAGAGAGGAGAAGAAAGACTACGCCATACGCATTTAGTTCAGAGGGAGACGCCAGGCAACGTGACTCTGTCTTATTTTTTGCAATGAACGTCTAACAACAGATGACATTTGCTTTTCAGCTAGGTGGGTGGCTTTTACCTTTATGTGCATAATACACAGCAAAGGCTCTGGCCACACACAGGGAGACACTGAACGCAAGGTAAAACCTTGGAGCAAAGTGCAGCAGGAGCAGCGCAATAAGTAGACCCTTCACGGAGAGGTGTGAGAAGGGAGCAGGCGGCGTATCAAAAGGTTAGGTGTTTCATCATGTGAGAAAATGGCCCACAACGAAGCCAGGAGTAAATCTGCTGTTGCTGGGTGGGCTTAATGGCTCCTTACAATTGAATATATGTATTCACAGCTTTTTGGAAACTGGAACAACTTGAGCTGCTGTGGGTTAACCCATTCACGCACCCATGGCCTCAGCCTTATGCAAACACCTAGTTTTATTTCCTCAGTGATTACGGGACACTAATGTGAAACGCTACTCAGGAGAGAGCCAGCCCAGTTTTTCAGCCCCCAAAGCTCAGAGCAATTTAACAGAGCACGGGAGATTTCAAGTGTACGCCCACCCCAGACGTTTACATCCCAGGACATTAATCAGTCTCAGTATCAACTGATAACTCCTATTTTACATCTTCAGATGACTTGTCCTCCGAGCGCTTTTCAGCCAGACACAAAGGATTCCCTGCGGAAGTGCAGGGAGTGGGAAAATACTGTCCCACCTCAGGGAGACACCCGGAGATACGCGCGGGTGGTACCTGCGGGGCTGGTGACAAGGCTGCAGCCCGACTCCATGTTTTGGATTCCCCCAGTTTCTTTGGAAGGGAGCCGAGATGCACAGGCAGGAAGGGAGGTGTGACATTCTCCCAGAGGTCCCCTATTGCTGGGTGCTGAAGAGCCCAACTGTAGGACCCGCTGTGGAGCTCATCAACCCTGGTGCAGCCAGGCTTTATGTGCTGGGGCCAGGACAACTGCAAAGATGTTGTGGGACGCATCTGCCCCACAGCAATGACACAGGCAGAGGAACTGGCTCTGAGCTGTGACTGTCCGACAGTGCCGTCCCACCAGACGTCATGACATGTCCAGTCCGAGGCTAATTGAATCAGGCGATCTGATGCACATCTCTCCTGCAGATACACCTCCATCATCATACAGTACCTATCTGCTACTGCGTTATCTAATCTATTTCTGGGTGTGACTGATTGTCCATTTAGTTTACTACTACTCAGAAATTTGTTCTTGCATGTTTGTACACGGCAAATAAACTCTTTTAATTGAAGCTTCCTGATTTTCTAGGCTAATGCTATTGACACACAGCTTCTCTCTTGGTGTGTGCCAGGCAATGAGTTGACATGTTTTGTAACAGGCAATGAAAGACTGCACAAGGAAGCCTCCAGCCAGGAAAGGAGGTAACCTACTCAGCCTGAAAATCACACTGTTGTCCATTTTCATAGTGTATTCAATGCATGAATTTTTTTCAGATCCATGCAGCAAGACCCATGGGGTGGGTTGATAATCAGAACCAAATCTTACTTCTTAAAATAAAGTAAGTAGAGGAAGACACCATCTCTCCTTTGCATCAAACACCTTGGCTCATCTTGACTTTCTGATTACATTGTTCTCCAGAATTCAAGGCAAGAAGGAATCTCTCAGCATCCATAATAAAGATTAAATTCAAAAACCACAAAGGCTGGCAAGTTAACCGCAGCAGAGCCCGCGGATGTGTACTTAGCCTGTGTAAATTTTAGTTCCACTGTTTGACTGATACCCATGGGATGGTCATTCCTCACAGCTCATTTATGATTTCACACAGGATGGTGCCCTCAATTAATACTGCAGTTTTCTTTGCAGGAGGTGGAAGATGATTCACAGTATTTACTATGTGGTAAATGCAGCCAGCATCAGGATACACATACTACTGTATAACAGATGAATCGCAATGAATAGACAAAAGGGTCATCAGAGGCCATGTTAGAGCCAAATTCGTGTGTGTGCACACATCCCAGATAATACTGCAGACAGGAGTGAACTAAACTCCACTGACCGGGCATTTCTGCCCAAAGCCCACCTCCCTAAGGCAAGGGGAAGTGCCAAGGCATTTCTGCGGTCATCCACTTTCAAAGGTGGATAAGCCCACAGGCTGTCAGGTTACGACATGACTGCCCTTGCTGACCAGCCAACCTCTGCATACTAAGTCTCGTTGTCTTTAATGACAGTAAAGATCATCCTGACCCCACTTTGCAGCTGTGTTGACTCAGGGGTCCAGCAGCGTTCACACATGTACTGAAACCTCTGCACATCTATCGTGGCCACCAGGCTCTTGGAGGTACGCGTTCGTGTCATGAACCTGACTAATTTGATACCTTTTGGGGTCTGGTGGCTTTTACGAAGCAGACGCATCAAACAGGGTGTCAAGAAGAACTGTAGGAGGCAAATGTCACCGTTTCCCCCGGTCCCATACGTGCCTCTCGGCCACGCAGCTCAGAGTTCCTCCTGGCATGATTCACCGATCGATTGGTTCGGTGTCTCACGGTGCCGCAGTCCCAGGTCTGGCAGCTAGAGCTCACTGGCTTTCCACCCTGCTGCTTCACCAGCAAAGCATTCATGACCCCCCTCTCTACATCTCATGTTTTTCAACTACAGCAATACATCCCGTGTCTAAAAAACATTGGGAAATGTATTTGTGCACTTTGCAGAAACAGCTGAGTTTGTTTATACAGCTGAGTCCATGTGTGAAGATGAGGAATTGAATTTTTCACTGCATGTCTCAGACCTTGATGACTAAATTGGGATTTGCTTCTTTATCTTCCAGGGAGGAGGGGGAGTGGAGGCTGAGGGTGGAAAAGTCTAACAGAAAGAGGCCGCGCTGTGTCCCTCTGCTCCACTGCTGGGAGCGTTGTGGATGCTATAATTAACCATCTATAGCAAGCAGAAGTCAGGCGGTACCACGGGAATTACAACCTCACAAACCTTCTTATTAAATAGTCATGCACGGCGCTACCTGACTTACACCTCTCAGGGTTTGTTTACCTTTTTTAATAAAAAGGAACAAAAACTCCCAGGCAATTTCCACAAGATTTTAAACACCAGCCTGGAGCCCCTGGATTAAAAAAAAAAAACACTTTTATGCTATTGGCAAGATGCTGTGAAGGGAAAGGCCTGGTTATGCACAGGCTGCATGATGTGCTATGGTGGTCTGTGCTCCCCACAGTGACTTTGGGGACAGAGACAGAGACATCTTTATGAACCTTATTTAGCAGAAGGAAAAAGATTAGGGACCTTTAAAAAACTGACTTCTGGAGGATATCTCAAGCTGAATATGTGAAGATGGAGGTGTCTATGTCATCCTAATGCCCTCTGATACTTTTGCATCTTAAACAGATGAATCCTTGAAGAGGTCCCACTTGGTACAGTTAAACTAAGTACATCCAGTTTCCCACTCCTACCCTATTTCACCCTGCTGTTCAGAGTAAAATGGCCAGGCTACTAGCAGTGTGGGAGGAAAGGAGAAAACTGTGGCACCATGGAGGTACTTGCTCACTGTATGGAGAACCTGACAAGATTTTGTACTATTTCTGTAAGCTTGCTGCGCAGCCTTCCATTTCTCCATCTTTTTATAAGCAATTGATCAATGGACAGAATGGGTTAAAGTCTTTTCTTTAGCAGAAAGGCAAAGAGCCTGGAGATATGTGCACTTAATTGTCTAACCTAGAGGTGGAGCAGTCCTTCAGGATTTGAATGAGGCAATTACCTGGGAGAATTTAAAAAAAATTCCAAGACAATAGGAAGTCTCAGCCACTAGATATTAATTTTTAATATATTCCCCCCCATTCCTCCCAGAGTGGGATTCAAAGAAACTGTGTTAAAAAAAAGAAAGTTAAGAAGAGATCAGGAAGGTAAGAGAGAAGCTGAGAAACACCTCAGAAGACCCAGAAGAGGACCGGGGCAGTTGACACCATGGCTAAGAGCTGACAGATGAAGGTTTTACAGAGGTCCTCTCCTCTTCCCAGACCTTCGCTTCTACCACCAAGCAATTACTCACTCTAGCATCCCCTTAGGAAAGATGAGGCGCCTTGCCATGGTCCACACCAGTGGCTGGACTGTCCCCAAGGCCTGCCGTCCACAAGTAGAAGGGTGCAGGTCCCCGAGGGCCCAGAAACTGCCCCGCACCACCACCCTTATCCCAAGGCTACACCAGAGGCTTCTTTCAAAGGTTATCTGAGGGGACCATGGAAACCATTCCTTTGGCCAAAAACTCATGATACACGCTGCATGTATAAAAACACATATCCCCCAGTGTGGGAATCGGAGAAACTATGTGAATAAAGGTGGGTAAGAAAGGAGACAGGAAAGAGAGAAACCAAACTCTGATTATTCATATTTTCCTAGCTGACGTACAACAGTCAGGAAAGCATTTGTTTTCTTGCAGCATTACCAGAGTAGTAAGTTTCACAAGTCCTCACTACACCGGTGCTAATTCTGGAGTGATGGATTGAGGCAAATGGGAAAACAGATACATTAAAGAAGCCTATTTGATTCTGGGTTGCTTCCAGCCAAGTCCCTGCAGCGTACTATAAGAACATCATTAGAAATTTTTACTCCTTCACTTCTACAAGATTAAAGGTATTCCCTCCATGCTCTGGCCCAAGCACTAATAATTCCCAACCAAAACCGTTTCATTTATTGATAAAATAAATAAAGCTGTCTATTCTGTGTTTTCTTCCCCATACACTGAGCATAAACCAGTCTAGACATTCAAAGCTGTAAATGCAGCAAACCTTACATTAACACAGACACAGTTTCTCTGTCTGCCCAGGTTGCTTGGAGCGTGTAACTTCGTATTTCAATATCTCTTGAAAGTTTAGTGAGTGTGAGGAAAAGACATCCTCTGTGTTTCTTGCTAGGACTTAGATCCCAGTAATCCCCATTTAAAGTTTACACAAGGGCAGGCGAGTAGCGCGGCTGGTCTCCTGAGGAACTTTTGTACTTTCTGTGTCAGCACATGTCCTGTAACGCTGCTAGGATCCTTAAGGTCATTTTGTACCCCATGCTTAATTCATGTACAAGGTCAGGAGAGACAGAAGTTAACTAGACCTTTCCTGTCACCTTTTCCGTTTCCTTACTCTCATTTGATGCTGGAGTCCATTTGACAAGTTACATCCAGGAAGCAGTCACCATCTGTTGGGAAACAGTTCAGTATTGCCTCCTGAGACAGACACATATAACATTTTGTGGGTCCCATCCATCTCACAACATGCTGGCAGGACATACTATGGAGAGAGAAAGCTTTATAAGCCTCAAGTCCCACGTCAACAACGCAGTCAGCCAGCAGTTCTGATTTCTCTGGCTTTTTTACTACTTCGCCAGACTCTCTGTTTCACAGTCTGCAAGGCGACCTGCAGATTCCCCCGGGGAAGAAGACAGGACCATGTACTCCCCTTTCTTCTCTTCTCTATGTGAACTTTACAGCTGGTTTTGGGCTCCGTGTGTCACACTCACATACACACTGCGGCAAACAAGTTGGAGCGTCATAAAGTGAAGGTTAAAAGAAAAATGGAGATAAGCTGGAAGGGGATGCCTGGGAAGATCTCATTAATAGGCCTGCCCAGCTGAGGGGAGTTTCATGGCATCACTGGTCCCTGCTGAGCTCTCTGCCAAAGAGGGTTCCCTTCCAGATCCCACAACAGTGCCCAGTGCCCGCTTCGGTTTGGGATGTACTGACTTGTCCCAGAGATCATATAAAGGATTTCCAAAGTATTTAGCACACAAGCACAATCCAGACTGCACAATTAAACTCCGTATTTCCTATCAAAATCTTTTTCTTTTCCCCCATATATAGCTGCTAAGCCCTGCTGCAAGATGTGGTATAAGTTGTTTGCTAAACGATGCTGTCTTTTTTCCTTAAGGAAGAGGAGTTAAAAGCATTTTCATGTAAAAGGCACAAATTAACAAACTTTCCCATCCCTCTGTTCACAGACCTCAAAGTTTACAACAAGGACATTTTTAAGGAAGGCGTTTCTTAAAATACTAGCGGTACGTTACTGAGGGAGAGCCTTCAGAAACAGCTACCATTCACTTGCAATCCCCAAATCATGCTCCAGTTCCCCAGTGTGTGCAGTACCTGCCCTCTTACAATACATTTTCAGTTATACTACAGTTGCCTTAGAAATGAGCAGTCTTGAACAATAAGGCGTTTGTATGATTCATTCTTTTGTGCAGTTCATCGACTTTCTCCCCCATGCATCTATCAGTACTTACATCACTCTCCTTTCCTCAGGCAGTGCATACCTCCCAGGCCTTTAAATATAAAGCACATCTTGAGTTAAACATTAGCTACACACTAACCGGGGCTTCTTTTCCAACTGAATAATCAGCTTTAAAGGAGAAGGTTTTCTACAGCTCAGATGAGAAAGCTGCAAAGGAACTGCGTAGCAAACCTCGTGAAAGAAAGCATTCAGTGTAGGAAACCAAAATCTATTTTATCTATTTAGACTTGTCACTAGTAATTACTTGAAAACTCTATCAGCTTCTAGCTTTAATGATGTAGTAACTGCTACAAGCCCTTCGGAAAGGGGGAGCAGATCATAAGAAAAGCAAAAAGTTATTTTAGAGTAAGTGCTTATTTCCATAAAACCAATGCAGAACCAAATTCCAAGAAATATCTTCATGTGCTCCTTGGCCACCTCCTGAGATGACTCTTGAGGTCATCTCCCATTCATGCCAGGCTGAGCTAGCTTGAGCACTAGAGCCAGGAGGGAGCTCCTCAGTCCCTGGGATGATGAGTCCAAAGCACATGGGACACACTTGCTCACTGCTTCATCAGAAAGGCAGCATTTACTTAAAACATGCAGCCCACCTAGCACAGGCTGACAACAAAGGCAGCTAAAAGTAAAATCTGGAAGGAAGATACTATGTATTTGGATACGTTGTTGTGAAAGGTGAGGTCTAGTCCCTTGGTGCTTGGGACCAAACCTCAAAATCCTGCTCCAACCAGCAACAGCACAAGGCAAGCTTTCCGAAGCTGTTACTTGCAAGTTTTAGACTCTGAAAGGCAGCCATCCCTTAGGAGTGAAATAAAGGACATCATTTCTAGAAAAGTCTGTTGATCCACACTTATTTCCAATATATTAAGACTGTCTGGCAAAGGCTTGTTTGCACAGCCTGATCTTCTTTAAGGAGCCAACTCCAAAAACTGGTGCTTTGAAAGTAGGTTTGAGGACAGCTGCATGGTGGGAAGCCATCAGGGAGGACCAAGCAGATCTCTGGAAGCTGGGGACGGTAAACTCTCACTGAAAGAAGAAAATATCTGTCAGAGGAGTGGGCTGTAGCTAGCATCATGACCTCAGAGCCTTGCTGAAGCTTCATTGGTCTCCCTGACCATCTGAAGGATCAGAAAATATTAAAAAAATTAGTTTGTCTAGTGGAACCTGTCTCTTCCTTCCTATGTCACATGGTTACAAGACTAGGAAAAGTGTCAGTATGCAGATTATTTTCCTTCGATATCAAGACGAGCAGAAGTTGCCTTTCATTCCCCAAGTATCTTTTGGGGCATGGACATGTGATACAACCCTTCACCCTGTTTAGCACAAGGTCTATGTTGTACGGGTTGAAACTCTCAGACTTGGAGAATGGGACTTGACTTGCACATGAGGTATGTGGCCCAGCAAACAGAGTGCGTTTTCTGTGCCTAACTCCTGGAGGAGGACTCGCTGATGGCAAGGTGGTCTCGGTTATCACACGTCTGCAGACTCTTTGAAGCCCTGGCAACGAATACCAAGGCTAGGGATTACTGCAGCAAACTTTCTCCTGAGCCTGACTGGGACCATGATCCGACAGGAACTTCCTGATGAAATCCACCGTGACCTTACTGTGTTAGACATCTGGGGAACGGCCACAGCCATGCCTTTGTAAGCTGAGCAGCTTTGGTCACACTATATGCTGGTAGTTTGACATGAAGCAGGAGCTGTGCAGAGCTTCTGTCCAAAATCTGCTTCTGTGGGCATGACAAAAACAATCACTATAGCAAGCAGGGACAAAAGTAAAATAAAAGAAAGACAGGGAGAGATTAAAAACAAAGACAGAAAAGAGCAATCCTTCCCCATATTTGTTTCTTTTCTTTTTTTTTCTTCTGCCTTTGTCAAGTGCAGAAGAGAGAGTTCAGATTTGTTGGGTTTCTGTCTTCGTTTCAGCTCTCCTTTCTCTTAAGATGGATCTAAGCATTTAGAGAAAAGTGCGTACCACTAAGATCCCGCGAGGCTGAGCACAATGAACAAACACTCCCTCACTCTTCCCCATCTCACCTCTGCCTCTCTGCAAGAAGGCAACAGGCAGGTCTGGCACCTGAAGCTGTTCCTTTGCAGCTTGCAGGTGCATAGCAGTGCTGGGCAGGGATGGGCCATCAACACTGCCCAGAGCAAGGGAAGAGAGAAAAGCAGAGCGCTAAGGCAAAAAAGAAAATCTACTTTTCCCCTTGCCACTCCTTAGCAGAGTGACAACTGGTGGGGGCTTCCTAGGAGAATTACCATGACTTTTACTAGTACCAATGGGAAAATGCTGCCATTTCTTTTCACATCATAGCAAATCAACAGGAAAATTATCCAGCTGAAGCATTAAAACAAATTTTGCAAAAGCCAGGATGAAAAACTACACAGGTCAGACACAAAGGAACATGCAGGCACTGCCACTGATGGCTGCATCCCCATATTTCTCAAAGTCTGCCCAAGATCCCTTCACAACAAGAGGGATGCTGAAGTGACGGCTGCATGCTGAGATCAGAGCAGCTTCCCTGTAACAACCAGCGCAGAACTTGGTGAAAATCCTTTAAGATAATTATGTAGCCAGAATGAGGAAAAAGCCTTTTGCTCCATAACATTGTGAATAATTCACCAGGCATTAGCTACATTTGAGATGCTATGCTGTTCTCTCAGTCTCCTCTTCCAAAGCACTTTGGAGGCAAAAAGGCGAGGAGGGAGAACAGCACACAGTGAGTGCTGAGGGGTTTGTGCTTTCCCAAGCAAACTGATTTTCCGAGGGGCTGCACAGTTTGCTGTTCCACGTCCCCCACGGGCCGAACTCTCCTCAAGGTGGATGGTGACACATGTCACAGAAGCTTTCTGCAATCAATTAGGAGTGAAAATGTCTCATGAGCTTTTTACGCAGTTCATCAATTCAGTGAGCACAGTTCGTGCCTGGCTACCTTCCCTCACCTAAACCAAGGCTGCTTGAATGGGCCAAATCTGGAGGTTATGTAAAAGCTATTAAAAATGTTTGTAATGTGAAGGGCACAGTGGGATTTTTTATTATTATTATTATTTTTTTAAAGGTGGCAGTCACTTTGCCTTCTTGCACAGCAAACCAAATGTTAGAAACTCCTGCACAGATGGTAATTTTTGATCCATTTTTCTGTCCTAGAAATGGGATTTGTCCATCAAATACTCATCTGCTCTCCCTGTTTCTGTGATTTTCATTTCTGTTCCCTGCAGTTCCCTTCCAATATAGGCATTCAGGTGCCCTTTTGAAGACATTTTTTGTCTTACATGTCCCTCTCTTGAAGAGAAGGAGGGGGCATTGTACTGCCCACTTCCACCTTCCGAACAACCTGGTCCTAGATGATCCTAAGAAAGAAACTACTGGCAATTCTGAGTTTTACCAGAGCTGTGATTCCACAGCAAAGGTGGAGATCGTGCTAACGTCCCATTGCTCCAAGGCCATGAGAGCTGTGAGCAGCAGCCATTACGGGTAGAGCTGATCAGACCTTGGTGTGTTGTCACCACCTCCCTCCTGTCATGCTCCAGGACATCCTGACCTTGGGACAAGAAGGAGCTCTGCTTCCTGAACCTGTTCACCGTTCCCATGTACCTTTATGCTGCTTGTTCCCTCGTCTCGCAGCTCCTTGCCTGTTCTCTTCGCTTTCTGATGTTTTGCAGCAAGGAAGTCACTAGTGCTGCTGTGTTTCCTTTTTTGCAGCAAACCTGTCTTCTGACTATGGAAGATGAGGGTAGGTTGCCTTTTAGCCACAACTACAGTGTTGCTCCTGTCGTTCCAGCAACAACCAGGGCTCTTCAAAGCCTCCTTGCACACCGGGGGCTGTATTGCAGTCTTAGATGTTAATTTTCCCCATTTGATCTGTCTACACATGCCACTGGGGACCCAGAAGGGCTCCTCTGAGGTGGGTATGTCTATCAGAGCGTTCCCCTCCACAGGCACTGACTGCAGATGGCAGGCCAGGGAGCAGGACGCATCAGTGGAGTGCTCTGTTTTTGGAATAAGTAAGGCCATACAAACCACTGACGTTTTTGTGGGTGTCAGGTCTTATCTCACAAACTAAGGCAAGTCTAGTGCACCTCTGTTTTCTATCAGAGTAAGTGCTGAAACAGGGAGTGTCCTGCTGTGCTCTGCACTAGGGCCGAGGCTTCAGCCCAGGGAAAGAAAACAGCCAGACCTGGTAGAACAGATCAAGCAAGGCCTGGGAAAAATGCCTATGTATAGTAAGAATCGGTACCTGAAGAGCAACATTGAAACTGCACACCCCAACCTAAATACTGACCATGAAATAGGTCAATTTGCCCACTGGGTTTTGTCTAAATTAGGCTTTAGTGCATTTTCCACCTGAAGTGGCCAAGCAGGTGATCATCTCCTCTGCTGATGCCTTTTAAGCAGGTTGTTGAAATGATGGCAGCCAGGCGACAAGAGTGAAGGAAGGACTTCTGAGTTCCTGCTCCTTCGTGCTGAAGCAGTCTTTCTGCAGCTTGGCATCGGGTGCTTTCACTGGAGCAGTTTAATGCCACGACATGCTCCCAGTAAATGAGAAGCTATGGTGCCCTTTAATAGCAAACCCCATTTTTAAGTTGTGCTTGGACGCATGACCTCTCTTTCTCAGCTGTGGGTGTGAGCAGTGATTTAAAGGAAGCTTCAAAAGAGAGGTAAAAAATAGCCAGCATGGAGAAGCCTGCAGCGTGCCTGTGGAGGCAGTAGAGCACTGAGATAAATTTATTTGATGGTTTTCTGCAGCAGGGGAGAGACAGCACCTGAAATTTATGCAATCATTAAACTTTCATGTGCAGTGGCCCCGTGAATCTAGAGCGGTGACACAAAGCCATCAACCCCAGAAGCATCGCTGTTCTTTATCAAACTCACAGCTTTTCCCCAAAAGTGGGTAATGGGACAGGGCAAAGAAGTTCACAGTTGAGGACTCTGGCATTGATTCTTGCATGTAATCTACGGCAATTGCAGGCAGTAATTTCATTGTTCACCAACTGTTACGCTTTATAAAAAATGAAAATAAAACTGATCAGGCATGAAGGTGTTAGTTATTCAACCACTTTCAGAGTTCTCTACATCTTCCAGTACAAATCCACTTATTCCCAACTACAGCCAGATATGGCACGGCACCAGCTGAGCCGAGAACTGAGATGGGACAGGATGGAGACCCCATCACGCTTACAGAGATTCAGCTTGCAAGACAAACTACGGTCAAAACCAGCCTGACCAGGGAAATCTCTAACCTTACCGAAGTGCCTCTGGCAGTAAGGACTCCTTATTCTTTCAAATGTTTTATTCAAATGACCTGCCACTGTTGTTTTATGTCACCTTAACCACATTAGAGATTAAAGTGTTCAGGGACAGAAGCCAGTTTTAGCAAGTTCCGAAAACCACTGCATAGCTTTTTCTGGAATGGAGATGGGCAGAGACACGTGGTACATTTTGGCTCCATTCAGGTGTCCCCAGTGTGCCTTTGGAAGTGAGGAGCCAAAGGCAGAAATCCACTCCGGATCCTCAAAATGGCTTTTGCCACCATCTGTAAAATGGTGTGAACCAGGAAGAAATGAAAGGAAGCTGGTGGAAGGGAACAGCTGAGCAGATAAAGTCTGAGCAAAAGTCTGCAGGTTTCTGAAGGGGATCTAGAGAGGGTTGGTGAGCAATCGGGTAGATCCCACAAGACCAACATTTGCCAGGGAAGGAGCCTGAGAGGGTAAAGCTGAAGAGCTCTGATCTACAGCTAAGATGTCATCTGTATTTTTCTAACACCTATCGAGTCTGAAATATGAAATTCGGAGATCAGGCTTGACAATGGCTCTGTTTGTTGAGGTGATTCATTTGTCAAGATCAGCTGATGTATACATGGATATGACAAACACCTTTGTTAGCAGGCCAGGAGAGAAAAATTCCCATAATTGCATCCAGTGTTAACAACTGTGTCCACCAGCATCTAAAGTTACATCAATAGAGTATATGTTTAGGAAGTATCTCCAGGTGGTTGTTGGGACAAGCCTAGGTTATAATTTAGGAACGTGCATTTCTACCTAGTTTTGCTTTACACAAGTGTGTCCGTGCTTGACTGCCTTGCCTGATGGTGTGAAGGCAAAAGGCCGAAATTTATAGGCTTACCACTTCATGCCCGTTTCTACAGTGGATCCCCAAGTGTTGTCACTGAATTGTGCTCCTGTGGGTGCTCTGATAGGGTTTTGATTTGTGCAAGCCAGAGGCAGCAATGGTATGGATGGGAAGGCAGGAGAGGCAGTGTGCAACCTGACCATTCCCCATCATGTGGGGTCACCAGGAACACATGTTCTCTCTGACAAAGTCTGAAGGAAAGGCATCTCACAGTAGGGCTGCTCCTCTGTCTTGGCATTCAAAAGTGAGAGACAGGATGGTGGCAATGAATGAAGAGACGTGGGTTGAATCAGTTACATGGGCACACATTAGAGGTCTGGTTCTGCACAGGATTTTAAACTAAGAGGTCCTTAAACAATCCCAGCAAAAAGTTCAGCATTACGCATTTGCAGTTTAACGTTTTGGCTATAGCTTGTTAGCTTGCCATATAACTGCTGATGATTTGTTCATTATATTAGCTTAATTGCTGTAAGCCTAGTGTGTCTGAATCAATCAAAGTTAAAACAATAGAATTACGTTTTTACGTAATCACATTTGACTAGAAACCAAGCTGTGCAGGAGGAGGTTCCACATGATGTTCTCAGATATCTTTACAAAGGAATGATAATTAATTCTGCACTACTTCTTCTGAAGGGATAGAAGAAGATGGGAAAAGATAATGGTCGGTGGTGGTTACGTAATCCCTGCCCGTTCGGTTTGCTGCAGTACGCTGGTGATGAACGATCCGAAGTGTAAAGCTACTTTGAGCCCTAGCCCAAGAAAAGCTTAACACACGCATCCGGAAAAAATGAACATCTCCGTTTTCTGGACAGGAGCTGCGGGACTTTTATCCTGATTCACAATGACAACTCAGACCCATTTACGGCGGTTCTGGGAGGCTGAGTGCCAGCAAGCAGATTGCCTTGGAAAGCATGTTCGAGCACAGGGTGAAGACCATTTGCCACGCACAGCAGACCAGAGCTGAATAATCAGCTTGCTGTGTCCAAACCCAGGTTTTTAATCCAGGCTAAGCACCTTAACAAGTTGACATTTACTCCCAGTTCTAGCAATGGGTTAAACTAAACTAAAGGTCCAGATGAAGGACAGTTTCTCTTTTTTTCACTCACTCTTCCTCTCCCTGTGAACTTTTCCCTGTGACCCACAGAGATCCTATCATCTCCGCTGAGGTGAAAATTGCTTGGAGAATATCTTCCTTTGCACTTACAGGCACATGCCATGTTCCTCCTCTCCCTCCTTCTGAGCTCATTCTGAGAAGTCGAAGAATATATTTAGAAGGATTTAGTGACATACATGGAAGAGCG
>NW_009202361.1:176234-181885 GCF_000690835.1 Fulmarus glacialis
TAAGTACATGTGACGTTTCAGTAGAAAATCAAAATGTTTTGGAAATCCTCTGCTTTGGGAGATTTCTGAACTTTTTGGGTTTCTGAACAAAGTAAGATACGCTCTTATTCAGGGAAAATGATAATTTGACTAGACAAATGAAAGACATTTGATCAGTAAAATTTAGATGCGGCTCTGAGCTTTGTCCAGGAGTGGCTGGATACAAGATGCCGGAGAAGGGCAGGGGGGTGCTTCTAATCAAAATAAGGAAAAGCTTGTATTTTCAGATGGACTCCCAGCAGAAAGCAGCGGTTATAACTAATTTGTTTGACTGCAGGTTTTAGATACCTATACGAAACAGAAACTAGATGATGTTTCTAAGCCTTGAAAAAAGCTGAGGCTGGATGAAAGTCCCAGAGTGAACCAAGTTACTTCACTCCTTTCCACTTGCGTTGCCATCCTTCCTCTCTTATCACATGATGTTGTACCAACACAGCAAGGGACTGTGTTAGCTATACAATGAGCAAACTGTAGAACGAACGCACACATTACTCACCAAAATACCTGCCATTAATTCTAATATGACCCAATTATATTCTTAGACAGCTGGTTCATGAATCATGCAGAGAAATGGGTCGTTTCAAACTATGTGGAAAAATCTTATGATTCTACATTGTGTAATATTGCAGTACTTGCATATCTATTATTAATTATAATTTATCCTTACTGCAGAACCTGGACCACAAAATGCCTGTATTTTATCTTGTAGAAGGTTCCTCCACTTTAAAATCATTTTAAATAGAAAAATGAAACTTTTTTAATCAAAAAAATGAGTGATTGTAGGGGTGCTGGCACTACTATCATCATCATTGAAGGCTTCTGATGAAAATGACTACCATTCGCCAACTGCGGCACGTTTAACGAAAAAATTGCTGTGATTTCACAAAACTTCAGAAAATTGTTTCCTTGGAGCTAATGCCTTTAGTGACTGGGTAAGGCAACCTAACTAGCAAACTTTGATCTGCAAGCCGTCCTGAAATTTTGCATTACTCTAGCAGAAGAATAAACACAGAAATGCAGCGAGGGACCTTGCTGCAGTCAGGAGCAATGCATGTAGAAGCTCAGGCAAACCTAGCATCAAGGCTGCCAGATCCACGTGTTATAAAACCTCACCCAATGCATCGACAGCAAACACCATCTCCAAACATCTCCAAGGACTCCACAAAAGGACTTTGTTATCTCAACCTCCATTTTAAGGACAGGGCACATGAGGCATTGCGAGCAGAAAGGATTTGCTTAATCTTAGTTAGGTGGTACCAGGAAGAGAGGAAATTGCTCCGCGTCTCTCACATGTTGTCTTATAACATTCATAAATTTCTTACAATGCCAAGGGCATGCTGATGCCCCACAGAGGACCAGGATGCTGAGAACCCTGCGTTAGACCAGACCCAAGCTGGTTCCCTCCCCCTGGGAGCGTGCAACATTTTGCAGAGGTACCAGTTTGTGTCCTTATGCAGGGTTTACCGCTTCAGGTGTGGCACTGTGAAGGGATTGACTCTGCCTTCCTGTGTGAGCAACGTGCCTTGCGCTGGGCCCCCACGCTGAAAGCTGGGGTCTCTAGGTACCACAGCAATGCAAATAACATTCACGGCATAGCAGGTGAACCACAGAGGAAGTCTCGCGATAGGAAAGGTGTTGTCAGTTACTTTATCAGAAGGAGCTGTTTTTCTCAAACCCAGTAAAGCTGGCCGAGTTTTGGGAAGAAGGGCTTGCCACATCATTGCACATACTCTTGTCGGTAGTGACGTTTGCGGATTTACAACATCATGATTAAGAGAAGAGCAAACACACACCTACCCAATGCAAATTTGTTAATGTGGTATGTTCCCGTTGTAGCTTACCTGCTATTAATTTATTCATATGTCCCAGCCCATATATACTTGCTGGATTTTGCCATTCCTGACACAAAACCAAAATACATACTACTGCCACCATAGCAATGTTAGAGAGAGAATAAACAGGAACTTGTTACAAGTACAGAAAATGCTCTGAAGAAAAGCCTAAGTCATTTCAGATTTCAGTATTGGCACAGCTAACTTATACCATTAAAATAAGAGTAAAAGACAGAATATTTTCAACCCAAGTAATTACTTCATTTAATATCTGACGCCACTGAACAGTAGATAGAGTTCTGGTTACCCCTGCATAGTTTTCTTCCATTGTTTTCGCTATATGCCATTATCAATTTAATAATCGGAATAACAGCCACACCAGAGAAAATATTATCTCTGACTAAGGACTTCTGCCACTGGATCCATATGGAAAGCACATGAAAGACCGACCTATGGAGGGCCTTGGCTATGGGAAATGAGCTGTATTGCTGTCTTTTCTTCCCTTTCCCCTTCCCCAAACTCTTAATGGGAGTCATCTCTTTCTGGAGCTTCCTAGGAACACGGGAACCGCAAACATGGAAATGCGTCTCTTCCTTCAGTGGGTGGGAAGAGAACTACGATGTCTCTGGGAGGAGTAACTGCACCAGGGAATCTGATGGCAAACCCCAATATCCATGCAAATTAAGTCTCTCATGTCAGCTTTGAGGTATTTTAAAACGTATAGCTCTGTGCCTGCAGAGTCACAAGGATTTAAAGAGGCTGGAATGAAGTGACTCTCAAACGCATTGCTGCAAGTCAGGAGACAGGAATGGTATGCAAGCCCCTAGCATGGCCTGGATTTGGCCTGGGTTATGGCACTGGAAATTTGTTTTGCTAACCTCTTAAAACAGAAAAACAACCTTGCAAGTCATGAGGTGCCACAACACCTTCAAGACAACAGTAAGCTAAGAAACAGCCTCAATGATTTGGGAATTTTACTGTCAAATTCAAGGGGAGCAAAATTGATCTCTCAAGTTGGCAACCTACACAGAAAGTCTTAGTTTGCTCTGTCCTTTGACATATTTTCAGCTTTTGGAACATAAAACGTTAACAGTGATTAACATGGAGCTGGCATAGGCCAAGGCAACTTGTCATAATTCAATACATCACTATTATGACACACTCCAGGGACAAGCAGATTGAAGACAGCTGGCTTTGCAAATTTACACCCGAACTTGTCTCAGTACTATGGGGAAAATAAGATATTCATAAAAATATTCTAGAATCCTAAAATCTATATGAATTTGTGCCAAAAAGTCATACAAAACAAAATCATTATTCAATAGTCATTACTCTTCTATTTATAAAGTTTCTGTCACTAACTGGCAACCAGAGGTAATAGCATTTGACTCGGAAGACAAATCACAAACCATGGAAAGTGAATTGCAAGTCATCAGTCTGAGCGCGTTGCAAGCTGAAAAGTGTTGGTCCAAACTATTCTGAGAATCCTTATGAATAACAAATACGTTTGAAGAAACCCAGATCATTTCATGCACAGCTCAAACAGAGAAAACCAGGCTAAATTTATGAGCATCATTCACAGTGGACAAATTAATCAGCTCTGCGATATGCTGCAACTACGACCAGAGAAAGTATCTAGCATCAAGCATGAGTAAAATTTCAAGTGGCATTCCCCAGCAACAAACTACAACTCCTTTAATGCAGTTTCAGGCTCATTTTCTTTCCCGGGGATGAAATGGTAGAGATGAGTTGTCCCAGCTTGTCCGTATGAACGTATAATACCTCTGATATTGGATGGGTTCTCAAGAGCGTGTACTTCACATTCCCCTTTGTGAACAAATGGCCAACAGTTGGGAATGTTGGCAGGACATGACACAAAGGGCAGGCCACTCTCAGAGATGAAAATGGCATTGGGACAAGCGTGATTTATGGCAGTGACTTTGGGGTTTCCATATCTTTTTTGGGTTATTCTTGACACGAGCACACTGACTCAGAGGAGCTAAGAGCTTTGAGTTGGAATAGATACCGGATGTTTGTCTTCAGGCTTGGCAATCTTGTTCTGACCTTGGTAATGACAGCCAAGGGAGAAGAGATGAAGTGGATGAACTGGGCGATGGAAATAGCAGCCCAATCAGAGCCCCGTGGGTTTTCCTCACAGCCCCATGTGGGAACACCATGCAAAGCGTGTCCAAGTCAAAACCTCAGAGTGGTATTTGTGGAGAGGAAATACGTCAAACTAATTCATAATGAAGTGAATAAGAGTCATCACAGAGTAATACCACCAAAACCACAAGGGTCCTGCAGCCTTACAGACCCTGCAACTTGGGGGTTATTTTCACTCCCATCCCTGGCTTTTGGCTCACCAATTTCTCTCCTCCTCTATCTACACGATCTTAGCCTCGTCCTGCATTATTTGTGTGACCAGTGTCTTCTCAGGCTCCCCACAGTGCTCCTATCTTTTTTCTGCGACGCGATCACCTGGTCTGTATAATGCCCAGCGCCGCTCCCCCGTCCCGCTGCCCCTATTCCCCACCACAATCTGCTCTCGCTGCTCTGCGGAGCAAAGTAATGGGTCTGCTCGTGCTCCTCTGTCCCATCTGCTCCTTTCCTTCGATCACATCCCTAATCCTTGCGCCTTGCTTAAGGGCAGGTGGTGCATCCATAGATTTATATAAACACACACGTACACAAGCTTTCCCTTCCACTGTCCTCAGCCACCGCTTTTGGAAGAATCGTCCTGGCAGCATGCTTCTGCAGGGGCCGTAGGGCCCATTCCCCAAGACCACTTAGGCTACCTCTAAGGGGCAGACACAGGAATTCGAACACCATGAGGAAAAAATGTCAAAACCTTCGGTGTCTTCCCTCAGACAAAGCACATCATGGCACGCAACCCAGTGAAGCCACAGTCAAGGTTAGCCTTGTTAAGGCCATCTGGTTAGTTGTGTAGATGAAGCTGTAGGTTTGGGTTGTTTTGTTTTAAATTGCATCATGGAAAAATGATCCACCAGTACCCACAAAGAGAGGCACAGTCAAACAGCCCCGGAAAAAGAAAGGAGACAGATGGAGAATTTGCCTGGCTAATTTTCTCCCCTGTGGCTACTGTGCTGTTTCTGCTAGAAAGGATGTGGAAGGAGGCGGAGTGAATAAACGTAAACTGACTTTGTGGGATGCATAGATAACTGTAGTATTTCTTTAAGTCCACATGAAAAACACCAGTGGAAAGAAGAAAATATTAGTGAAAGCCAGAAAAGAGACGTTATAACTCAAACTAAGAGTGAAGTGGGATTTCTTTTTTATTCTGGTAAAGTTCCTTGTTCAGTTTTGCAAACAAGGAACACTTTCGTTCCTTAATTTAATACCTTTGAAGAGACCTAACTGTGCACTCGAGATAAAGTTCATGAGAAAGAATTTTACCAAAAAGAGAGGATTTCAGCATTTGTTTCAATGAGGTCCAATGAGATTCTTTATATTTGCAAGTGCCCGGCTGCGAGCGAACCCGGGGGCTGCTCTGTCCCGCTTTGCAGAGCTGGGCAGGCGCTGCCGGGGGGGTGAAGCGCATTAGGACACACGAGGCACAGCACGCTTCAAACGCCCTCCGAGCCACAGCGTTACTTACCGGTGCTACCTGGTGATGGGCAGGAGGCTTCGTCAAGCCCCTGAACAAGAGCAACGGTGACGAAATATCAGTGGCCGTTTCCAGTGTACCGCATAGCCATGGACAAACCTATTTTCCACCCCGTCCTCTGAGCCAGGCACGCAGAGGTCGGGGGCTGGGGGCCA
>NW_009202362.1:0-33739 GCF_000690835.1 Fulmarus glacialis
ACGCAGGGAAGGGGTTTTTTTTCTCCCCCTAATCTTCATGTATTTGACAGCCCTTCCTGGGAGTTGCTCTCCCCACTCCTCCTTACGCAGGGTACGTCATGCAGAAGGTCCTGAGGGGCACACGGGGAATTTAGGGAAACTCAAGTGCATCTTTTCATGTTGTGATTTGTGACTTGGCGGTCCCTCCCCTCAGTTTACTTTTTGTAAACAAAATGTCTCTTTATCTTTTTTTCCACTTTCCGGATTTCCCTTTCTGAACGTAACTACAGACTGAGCCCCCCGAAGTCTGAGCTCTGCCTCTCCGAGCTGTTCAAGTACGTCCTCGGAAGAAGCCGCTGCAGAACAGAGGAGTCCCGCAGCATTTTTTGGCAGGCAGAGACTTAGAAAATAATTTAAATCCTCTAGCGTTTCACGTCTACACAAATGATATGTTTCCCCTTTCACAGGAGAAAAAAAGATCGTTTAAAGTGGTAGTCTTGGGAAAGAAATAGTGCAAAAAGATTTATAATAATTAGCAACAAATTATTCCACTAAATTCTCATCATTGTTTCCTGGTAAATGTTGTCCATCTTTCACACAGAGATGTGTTTTCACAGAGAAAGGATCAATTATTTCTAGGTTATTTGTATATCATTAGATATTTCATCTCTTTTTAAATTATTTTAAATTTTCTTTACCATTAGAAAAAATGTTTCTTTTAACCAACTGCAGCAAATTATTTTAGAAACTAGTGGTTCATGTTAAACTCTTCATTTTTCTTGTTTTGTTTTTTCTTGAATTCTGTTAAAAGTGTCATAACGTGGGTGGCATTTTAAAGGTTACTGGAAAGGGTGGGGATGTGATTAGCTAATAAGGGAGATGAACTTTCTGGCAAAAATAATGAAGACTTTGAAGCAAACAGAATCTGGATGCCTGTAGTAAAATTGCATTAGATGTAATGAAATAAAAGTTGGAATTTAGGCAATCTCTGTAAATATAAAAAAAAAAGAAGAAGAATCAAACGGATGTAGTTGTCATTTCAGTGACAAGCATGCCCTCATCCTGGGCATTATGGCTCTGAAATTGAGAATAATTATTCTAATTTGTTTTATTACATTAGCGTGGGTAGGAGGGAAGAAAGGGAGCTTTCTTTTATGGCTTTCTCATTATTCATAGGCGAGCACGCCGGGGCCAGGCTCCCGACTCCCGCGCCGGGGCTTCATGGGAATTTTTGGAAAATGATGTCTGCAATGTTCTGACCTTTGCCGTCCCAGCTGCAGCCCTCCTCCTCTCTGCAGGGATCCCACACTTGACTCCTTAGCAACCTCCTTTGTGCCTCTGATCTCTCTCCATTTGTCTAGTAATAGCCCTTGGCAGGAAGACTTGTTGTTCCTTCGGTGGCTGTAAAAGGCAGGGAGCCGCTAATGCCAAGTACTTTTCAAAATCCCTTTCACCCACTCCTTGCAGCGCGTCTTCAAAGTCAGTCAGATGCTGGTGCAGCCATGGTGGCTTCTCAAAGGGTCTTTCTGGTAGCTGAGGGGAAAAACAGCAACAAATAAAACAAAACAAAAATCAACACCAGTGACTTCTCTTTCAGAAAAGTGTTTTCCAGTCCGCCGAGTTGAGGTGCTTTGCAGTTGCCTTTCATGGTGACTCCAGTTTAGCTTTTGCACTGGACCAATCTGCGCCCATTGCAGCAGAATCTGGACGTTTACCTCCTCCGTGGATGGGACCTGTCCTGTGGGCTTACAGTCCTGGGGCCGTGTCGGAGCAGGAGGGTACCAGGCAGGTAGGGTTTGTTCACCTGAAGGTGGATTGTTCCAGAAATCTGGAGCCTGGTCCTATAATGTGCTGAAGTTGGACCAGAAATAATGTTCTCCAGATGATGGAGAAGTCCCACCATCTGGGCTCTGAAATGATGCTCAAGGTACAGAATAAAGCTGTTTAAACAGCGGTGTCATCTGATGAGCATAAGCCTGTCATTCTCTGGCTAAGGAAGAGGTAATCTAGCCCATTGTTTCTCTCTCTTTGCATGGAAGAAGCAGGAGGGATTTGAATTACCAGCTGTTCATGAGAGGTTTGTATCAACATCAGGCACAGCTCTTCTTAAAGCCTTTAGTTTGCTACTGTCAGAGTTGTAGAAAAAAGTTTCCAAAAGGTCTGCTACCTGTGTTACGTCTTCCCTGTGTGGCATTTCTAAAAGAAAGGAATAAGACACCCCTGTGCGCCACGCGATCCAGTTCATCCTTCCTGCGCCGCAGAGCTTGAACCCTCCAGCAGAGCCTGCAGGTGGGAGACGGGGCTTCACGCGCAGGTCTGCATAGGTCTGGCCCAAACCCAGCCTCTGCCGCCAGCACGGCTCGTGGCAAGCCCTGCGCCAGAGCACTCTGCAGTTGAAGATTTGGGCTCATAAATTATGCAAACATTTAAAAGTATGCAAACAATTTCGATAGCCATAACATGAGCCTTGAGGCATAAAAGGACCATAGAAAATGTATTGAATTTTAAAAAAGCTAGAGCCCTTGCTGGTCTTGGGAATTAAATATTTTTAAATATTTTTCTGTTATGGAAAAAAATGGCATAAAACAATGTCGTGGAGTTCAGAGGCAATTTTACAGGTCCAGCAGGACTGTACCGCTGCTGTGCATTGCTGCTGTAGTGTCGCACCCATCGAGCATCTTTCCCCTTGTGAATGCAGCATTTGAGCATAATATTCATTATTAAGGTTGAAATAAAATCCAGAAATTTTTCAAGATTTGTCCTTTCAAATGCAGAAGAAAGCTGGAGCAGGCGGGCAGCGAGCAGGCTGGGCAACCTGGTGCATAACAGCAGGAAAACTTGAAGTGCTTTAGTGTTTCTGCTGTGGTCTAAAGGCAGGTCCCAGGGATTTGAGTGCTTCAGGTGCCGGGGTCCGGCGCGATTGAGGAGCAGCGTAGCTGGCTGTCCCCTTACAGCCTGTCCTATAGGCCTTAAACAATTTTTAAAAAAAAATTTGACTTTGTGATGCTCCTTCCTCTTCCGTGAACTTGGGGTCTAAATTACAGCTGGTTTTGTCTTTAAAATACAGTATTTGGCTTTCAAAAGATGTTGAAAACACTTCTTCCGTGGGTAGCAGAGGCTGGCGAGTGCTGAGTGCGTGAAGTACAAGGCACCGTTTGGGATTTTCTCTGGGAGTGTTTCATATTCATATTATGAGAAAAATTAAAGTCTAGAATTTAGGATTGCCCGTCATTGAGATTTTTTTCTTTCGCCCATCTTTTGTATTGTGAAGACACAGAAAGAAGGACTTTAAATTGACTCTAAATTTATAACGCTGGTGCCCCATACCCCACCCGTCTCTCCAGAGCCGGTATCAATAGGGGTTTTGCAGACATAGCTTGAGTCACCAGGCTTTTTCTCAGCTTCCCGTGCTATTGGCCTGTCTGTACCATTTTTTTCAGAATTAATTTTGGGCTGAAAAAGTCTCAAAGAGTGCTTTGTTCCTCCTTGACACTCACTCCAGGGAAAAAAAAAAAAGAAAAAGAAAAAACCGTGGAAAATCTGACATCTGCATTGTAGAGAAAAATCAATAGATAGGGAGGAATATAATTATCCCCCACTCCTGAAAGAATTTTTAAGATATTTTTTGTAACAGTGACTCATATCAGCTTAGAGCTTGAATGACATTTTAATTATTTAGGCTTTTTTTCATTTTGAATCACCAAAGTACAGCAGCCTGAAAGGGGTACAGTTGGGCAGAGCAATCTGCGTAAGATGAAAAGGAAGGATTTGGCGTGTCGGAGTTCAGCCGCTTCCCTCCCTTCGAGCGGCGTCGGGGTGGGAGCTGCATGGCGGAGGGCGTGCAGAGCAAGGTGCTGCACCGCTCCGCAGCGACGGGTGATGGATCACCCCTTGGTTCCTGAATCATGTTTGCTGGCATCGAGTAAATAAGGAAACAGTTTTGTCTTCTTTGGAGAAGTTTTGCTCCTTATGTGAAGCGTAAAATCCTTATGGAGTTGTCAGTGAGGGTGCATCCGTGGTGGCTCTTGAACTTCTGCCTGGGCTTGATCTTTTGGAGTAGGGGGATCAGGGACGAAAGTGGGGCTGGCGGAGTTGATGATGGAGATGGAGCAAGGGCAATGCCATGGATTTTGTTTGGGCGTAGGCAGGTTCGATTAGAAAGACGATAAGCTAATTAGAAAAGCAATTGAAAGGAGAGCGAACGCAGGAGGGAAGGAGAGAAAAAGAGGTCTGAAGTAAAGCTGGAGGTCAGAGACTGTGGCCAGCACTCATCTGCGTGGGGCAGAGATGGGGTGAGAGCTTAGCAGGGGGTCTGGGGGAGCGGGAGGTGCCAGTTAGACCCACATGGACCTTCCCCGGAGGATGCTCCCTCTCCATTGGGGTGGCTGAGCTGCAGCCAGCCTTGGGTTTTGCAGCCGGGTGGAGGACCCTCAGAGTGGGGAGATTGGAGGTGGGTTTCTGTGATTTTCATTGTCCATGGTGGCTGTGACATGGACACGGTGGAAGGAATCCTCTCCTGGGAGGGACCCGCACAGTTCCCGTGCTCTGAGCCCTGCCAGCGGTAGCAGGGACCAGGCAGTTTTCACAACTCAGTGTTTTGCTTAATCCTAATGGCAGGAGCTGGGGATGATACAATGAAAAGGAGCAGTGTCCAGATGTGCTCCTGTCACTGAAAAAATGCAGTAGAAAAGCAAGGGCCCATTCTCTTCACACATTCATCCCCTCTGTGATTTGAGAAGGCGATCCCCAGCATGCCACAGTAGCAAATTCGGATTTCGGAACCCTGAAACCGAACAGTAAGGTGTCTTCGGGGGACGCAGCCAGCAGCTGCACGGCTCATATCCCTCTTCGGTTCTGCCTTCCAGTCCTGTGTTGCGTTCCCTGTGCCACCGCATGCCGCAGCCTTAGGTTTGGGATGTCTGCCATGATTTAATCAAACTCATGAAATGTAGAAATCATAAGCTGTTGGTAAACTTTCTCTCTATGGCTTAATTTCCCCTGAAATCCCTTTTGTTGGATACTCTTTCAGTGATGGGGAAAGAGAAGGGGGCATGTGAGGTTACTCAATCAAGCGAGACTGGAATTGATTCAGTGGGAGCGAAGGGGTGATTTTGATTTCCACCCCCAAAGTCCCCTGGCCGCCAGTTGGCAAACCTTGCAAATGTATTCAACAATCTACTGCATTTGAAAGATAATTTATTAGTCATAAATAGCTAGTTGTCAGCAGGCTGAGTTTTATAAACCGGACTTGTTCAGTGCCTTGCTGGCTGGATCAAGACCTGCAGCAGGCAGGTGGATGAATGTTTGCAGCGTGGGTTTTGCTAAGAATTTGGTGGGAAATTTTTTTTTTTTATTTCTCTGGTTGCTTGTGGATCTGCTCAAGTGACTGCGTGGTCATCTTTCCTCTAACACTGTAGTAAGCTATCAAAGCTAGTGATGATGCTGGAGGCAAAATAAGGTCTTGTTCCACATAGCCGATATCTTATCGATAGCTCACAAATAAAATAAAAGTACAGTAACAAAGCCATCCTGTGGCGCACATCGGCTGAATTTGGGAAATGCTATTTATATGTGACCGTGAACGATATGGATGCAGAGCAGGGCTGGTGGATGGAAAGTGCATGGAGACTGAGCGAGGATGGCAGAGTGGCTCTGGTGATTAAAACCAGGCATTTTATTGAACACCATTAAAATTAAAAAAAAAAAAAAAAAGTCCTAAATGTAATTTTCCTTCCCCTGTGAAAAATGCTGGTGAATTTAATGCACCTTAATTGTGAGAGCCTGGGAGCCCCGGAGGTCGGTGTTTTGGAAGTCCAAGCAGGTGCTGCATCTCCATCCTCCCCTGCGCTCCTCAGCCGTGCCCTAAAGGGAGCAAACTTAGTAGGGGAGAAGGTATTGAGCACATATTTCATTCTGGATGCTAATTCAATCCAGGGTTAACGTTTTATAGTTCTCATGCGGACAGCAGCGCGAGGAGATTTCTGAGTGTGCAGAATGGCCTGGAGCCGCAGTCAGCTGTAAATTAATATGATGAAGATCTCAACTTTCCCCTTCCCCAGGCCAGGCGTTCTTATTACTGGCAGGGGCTTGTGTGCACGGTCTGGCTGCCACGAGCTCGGCCGAAATGATCAAACCCCGGTGTCTTTGTAGCCACCATCCCATCAGTATGAATTTAATAATTCTGGTTAGAGCTGGATTCAAAGCAAGGCCACAGAGGTGAAAGGGCAATTGCTAGTTCACTTAGCCACCTGTTTCCTTCCCTTTAGCTTATATTTAATTTGTATTGCTGAATACCTTTCCCTTCTGATATGCGAGGCTTTGAAAGTCCCTTCACCCACCCCCAATGTGCAAACAGAGCCGGCGTTTCTGGGGGTGCTTGGTTTTTTCCTGGGGTTGTAAGCATGTGAGCATGCATATGCCTTTATCATTGGGAGAAGAAAATCAACTTTAAAAGCCGTTTCCCTGTCCTTCCCCAACACATACGCACACTTTTTAGTTTTATCTAATGATTAGAGTGGATCATAAAAAGGGAGAAATTAAAAAATGTTTTCAAAAATCCCTATCTCCTGCCCGTTAGCCTCCAATCCTTATGTCAAAATAAATGCAGAATTCAAGTTTTTAGCTAATGCTCTGCTAGCTCAGAACTAGGAAGAAACTTCCTAAATTTGCCAACTTAAAAAAAAGGAAAAAAAAACTTTTCAAGTAATTTTGGAATTTAGAAAACAAGAAACGAGTCAGTGCGCTGAGCTTGCTATAGCACATCTTTTCCGTGTTTCCCAAACGATTGCATCGCCACGTGACAATATTAGAAGCATTATGCCAAGCTGGAATAATATGAAACCATGTATAAATGAGGACAATGACCTCTTACAATAGCAGTGGCTTGAATTGACAGAGGAAGCCGCGTGCCGCAGGACCGGGTGCTCCTGGCTGGTGCGAGGTACCCATGGGGCTCATGGTTTCATCCTGTGTCTGTGCAGCATCCCGCCTGACGGGGTCCTGTTTGGTGACACTAACTCCTCGGTGCTATCGCCGTGTGAATAGTAAATACCCATATGCAGCGTGGCATCAGGTGCTGTTTCAAATTGCCTGGGATCTGGAGGTTTTCTTCTGTATTTCAGACTTGTGAAATGTAGTCGATGTGTTATAAGATAACCAGGAGTAATGACGTTACCAGCTGGCACGTAGCCCCCGCTGTGCAGGCAGCCTGACTTCGCAAGATTAATAAAAAGTCAGGGAGATGGTTGTGTTGGGGTTGTGTTGGACAAGGAGCTGAAAATGGGGTGAGAAAAGCTTTCCTCTTCTTCCTTATTGTACTCACATCTTCGGGTGTCTCAAAAGGGCCGTAAAAGCTGGGACGGTTTAGTACGTTGAGGTGCGGTCCAGTCTTCAGAGTGAATTACAGTGGGTAAACACGTACTTGTCATTTTTTATCACCCATCAACTGGAGCTCAGTAAAGAGCTCAACTCCTTAGTAAACAGGGGCTGGCAAGGTCCTGCCCCACATACAGCAGCAGTTTCTCAGGAGTTAACAGCAGCTGCCCTTGGAAATATTTTTCTGCTTATTGCCTACCTGTAAGCATAGCCAGCTTCTGACAGCATTAATTAGCGCTGGGCTAACAGATCCATTTTGATGTTGTATCAAAAAACACGTGGTACCTGAAGATACTAGAACACCACAGGGAGAAATTAAAGTTGGGAGGGATGGATGGAAGGGGACCAGGCTTGGCATGGAGAATACCAAACACTGGAAAATATGAAGAGGGCTCTGCAAGTGTTGCTTTTATTCTTTTGCTTCCTGAGCCTTGAACTTGTTCTCTGCAAAAACTAGAAACTTAAACATGTGAGAGAAAGAGTGATTAAGCCGGAGGCTGGTACAGCAGTTTGTGGTAGCAGCTGCCCATACCTGCCGCCTGGAAGCTAGCAAACAGTCTGAGTGCCTTCATGTGTTCTTGGACTTTCAAGGTATCAGGCAGATCTTACTCTCAAAAAATGCCCACCAAAAGTAATGGAAAAGTCCTTTGTTAAAACATTTCCATCCTGGGATTTCTGACAGTCAGGCATTGCCTCCAACACAGCCTTAACGCAGCAAAACACCAGGTTTGTTCTTAAATTTGTCCCACCTAAGGCTGATCTGTGGAGCTCGGTTTCAATCATATACTTAAAACTGAGTGCCTTGCTGCATTAGAGCTAAAGACGGGCTCTTTCCTTTCTCTCCTTTCCCTCTGCTCAAGCAACGCTACCAGGTAGCTGGAGGTACGAGACCTGACTGCCATGCGCCACAGGAAGGAAGCAGTTAGAAATGTGATTTCGGGGTTGTGAGCCCTGCTCTCAAAGTGCTGTTAAATGATTTCTTTCCTTTCCTTGTTTTCTATTTAATTTGTCCATATCGTTCACCTCTTAAACTCTGCTTAATATTTGCCCCCAAAATACTCCTTGCAAGATGTTTGTAGCTTATGTCCAAATGAGAGGAGGGTCTTCCAGTCTGCTGGAGTCTCATGGGGTCTTCCCATGTGCATGCCCTCGGCTCCTTTTCCTTCTGGTCCCTCGCAGGTCCTCTCCACATCCAAAGAGAGGACAGTTGGGGTACATCAGAGATGCACTACCCTCTGCTTGTCTGCGAGCAGGGGATGGGAATTTTTCCCTGTGCTTTGATCTGTGGTATGGCAGCATAATCTGCTGCAGCTGTGGAGTCCAGGCCAGTTCAATACACACAGAGAAATCTTGAAAATGGGTTGGGAATTGTTAGCAGACTGAAAGAAATCCAGTGAATGTCAAACTCCAGCAGATGTGGGGATGCCCATTTCCTCCCTTCCTCCTTCTGTCCTCCTGTGCTCACTTGGACCCAGATACTGTTTCTCAAACTAGGTTTGCATCTTCAAGAGAACAGGAGCTGGCTTCCAAAAATGTCAGCAGAAGCCAAATAATTAGGGGAGAGTGTGTAAAAACAGAGTCCATCCGAGCATGGAGCAGTAAGGTATGTCAGAGCTCGTCCTGGGTCTGTCCATACCCAGGGATCCATAACTCTTCACAGCAGGATTATTTAGCAAGCCACCATGGCTCGTTCTCCTTTTGTGGTCCTCCTCAGCAAAGACGAAGCTACAGAGCACGTAGATTTTTGTGCACTACATGCTCTTGTTTCTTGGTCCAACTTCATTTGAAAACTGGAAAACTCACATGCCAGTGTGGGAGTGGAAGTGGACTTGAAGACAGCAGCAGGGTAAGAAGACTTGAAACGCCCCCTAATTATGAGAGTGGGAGTTTTCTATGCTGAAAAACAGATTTGATATTAAGAGCTTTAAGTGACTTTCCTGTTTGAAAGCTTTATAGTAAACAAAATGTGATTAACTCACTTAGTGACTCATTGCAGGAAAGATTTTGATTTTCAGTATGGTGCTTTTCTATCATATACTTGTTTTAATTATCCCTGCTGAATAATAGAGCTTGATAACAGCTTGGGCAAGGTAGGAGGGAAGGTCATCAAGATAGCTGTCGTTTTTTAATATTCTAGCATTCTTGCACAGAGCCTTTCTTAGTGTCCGTCCTGCCACTGACAGGGCTGGCGGCTGCGGCACATCCTGTGAGATGCTATCTACGTATCCTGTAATTTTAGAAAAGGTTCGAGGGGCAGAGTGAGCTGCGGATGATTCAGGAGGGGGAGATGAAGCCGTGACTTGTTGACAGCGAGTCTGTCTTGTCCCTGCCTCCCCTGCTCCAGCCCCCACAGAGTGATGGAGAAGAGAGTGACGGGATCTGCTGAGTAACTCACTAGAGAGTAAAACCGCAGAGCAGCCATCGGTACCCACCGCCCTGCTTTCCCATCCCACGAGTCTTGTATGATACCACTTTGCATCCATCGTGCTTTTATCTGTGCCTTTATGGATCAGCTCTGCTTGGGGTTTTGTGGTGGTGGTGGTGCTGGTGGGGGGTGTCCTTTTCATGAAGATGCTGAGATGCAGACCTCCCCGGCCAGAGTATTTCTAGGTCTGAGCTCCTGGCATGGAACCATCTCAGCCATGCATGGAGCCACTCCCATTGCAACTTGCAGAAGATGACAGCGTGCATGAGGTTTAAAGGTGCCTCTTTCCTCCGGAGGCTGCTGGGAGGGCCAGTGCTCAGGCCGCAGCGTAGCTCGCAGGGAGTTTTACAGGTCTGAAGGCCAGCAGGGATGTGCCGGGCACCAGCATCCCGCAGGCTGCCTGCCCTCCGGGGATGGAGCGTGCACCGCCCTGCTTTGGTACCTTTCCTCGTTCCTGTGTTGTGCAGAGCCGCATCAGATGCCAAAGAAACCTTTGCCTTATTGCTATGTTCCTTATCAATCACTCTGTAAAATAATGATTAGCCTTTACTGTATCTCCTTGTTCATCCTCACTGGTTACAATGGCGTTGATTTGCTCTGTTGCACCTCTAGCATTTGCCTCTCCTGCGGCTGACAGTTGATGCTGAGAGCTCGTGGGGACTGTGCTCTCTATCTGGCATTTTCTCAGTTGGCCACAGAATGGTATTGTGTACAAATGGCCCTGCCGGGGGGGACTTTCATCATGCTCTATGAAATGTGCCATGAGGAGTTTGGGCTTTTACTGCCTTAACTCTTTCAGGTTCTCCTGGTTCATTCTTGGCTAAAAATTGCAGGATGTAAATTGTCTGGATTCATGGTTTTTGAAAATGTGTAATAGTTTCTGTTTACTGTCCTCTTCAGTTAGCATTGGCATGAAAAATACTTCGTTTTTTTATGACTAGGAAAAAAAAGGAAAAATAATTTGGAACAGCAGATGGGTAAAATCTGCTTGAACTCAGCAACGTGCCTGATAACAGGTATAATTTAAGGCTGTAAATTGAAGCCCTATTGAAGGCTACTGGGGTCACCCCTATTCACAATGACATACATGTCTAAACATCTTCTGATATAAGGCTCAGACCAAGAAAGGTTCCTATTTCTTATTAATTTACCTGCCAAATAAGCTTGTAACTATTTTTGTGGATCTTTGCTTAAGAAAGTCTATGTTGGGTTAAGCCCAAGGTCCGACTAACTTCTTGTATTGTCTCTAATAGCAGCCATTAACAGATGCTTGGGGAGGAATATAAAACATAAAGTGATCTTCTGGGGCAGCTCCTGGCAATCAAGTGGTTTAGGGACTTCCCGGAGAGGAGGTGGTGTTGAGAAGTTACCCTGAGCCTGTCCTCTGGGAATGTGTCTAATTCCTTTTGAACACCTTTGTACTTTTGGCTCCCATAAAGTAAATGATTTGCTGTGTGGAAAAGTACATCTTTTGTTCGTTTCTAAACCAGCTACTTTATCCTTCCATCAGATTGCCTTTATGTCTTTTATCAGGAGAAATGGTCAATAATCGTTCCCAGTTGACCCCTTCTGCATCAGCCAGGAGTTGCTAGACTCTGCTCGGTCCTCTCTTTTCCACGCTCGACAGCCCTGGGCTCTCAGACAGCCATACGCAGCCTTGGGAACTGGGTATTTCTGGATATTTACTTATGAGGTCTGGACAGTTTTGGGGGGTCTTTAACTGGAATTTGGAATTTTTCTTGAGCCTCAAACCTGCTAAACTTTGTTTAATGCTGCAAGTGAAGATTTTTTTAGCAATTTGGATGAAACCAATAGACCGGGATATGCCGTAGTGCTGGAATCTCCTCCTCCTCTGAGCTCTCAGATTTTAGCACGGCAAGGTCACTGGTCTTTTCTTGAAAACCTTTCCTACTGCAAATGTAAAGAAGCTTCAGGATGCTCCTGGTGTAGCCAGCAATGGGTCCTTACAGAAACTCCCTGTATTTTTCTACTAAGGAAGGCAGGAACATTATAATTAGGGGCAATGTCAGAGGTAGGCAAATACGCCCTAATTGTATGCAGATGATAGAGCTGGTTCAACCTTTTGACTAGTGAAGCTTTCCTCAATTTGGGATATTGTGATCCTAATCAGAGACCTTTCCGCCATACATCAAAGCCGTCAGGCTGAACCCGCATACCTTCAGGCTGGCACGGCTTGATTGCAAGGCTTCCTGCAGGCAGGCTCATCCCTGGCCAGGTGTCTTTCCTGCTGTGGACGACTGATTCCTTTCTACTCTTCATCACTGAGGCAAAGAAATTTAATCCCAATATTACTGCCAGCCCTGGAATGGACCCACTGATTTGGAAATTTCACCCTCTTGTTGCCCTGAAATATCAATGCACAGCAACCTCTGATACCTGCTTATTTCATTGCCAGCCTCTAACCTAAGGTGGAGCAGACCTGTCATTAGCGCGTTCATCTGTGTTTAGATCTGTCAGCTTCCTTCCCCTTCTCCTCTTTTGTTTCTCTAATTACTGTGATTGCATCTCTGTATCCAGCTCAGGGCCGGTGAGGCTGCGGGGTCCCCGTTCCAGTCTGTATCACTATTTCCTTTTCTATAGGCAGCAGAGGCGCCTTTGCGGGAGGGAGAGAGTTGGGTCTGGATTTTAAAATTGTGAACATGGCTGTGTTTAGGTCTGCAGGTAACTTTTCAGTCTGTTATACAGAAATGTCCCAGTGGCAGAGCCTGGTTTTCAGGCTTTTCCTATGGCTTCTCAGGGATGCTCTGCGCCTCCCTGCCTCATACCCAGCCGTGCTGGAAGCCGATGCTGGGAGCCCTGGGCTGCTCATAGCCGCTCTGCAGAGGCTTGGCTGTGGGTGAAGCATCTTCCAGCACCCTTTAAGTGTTGTGGTATATTCCGTAAGGATTTTGTGTCAAATTTTCAGTAAACAGGCAGTGGAAGGAGTCATGTTGGAGCTCTTGTTGCATTATGTTTCCTCAGGGACAGTGACTGGGCCTGGGGTGCAGATGTGGTGGGTCTCCAGGTGGTTATTCCAGCCTCTGCACTTCCCTGCCATTACAGGTTCTCCCTGTAGTTTAACCAGAGTATTTGACATCTTGAGATAATACCTTGACATACAAGATAAAGTAAAATAAAATATTTGTGACGGTATTTTTTGCCTTTTGTTTTTTTTTTCCTCAGGGGCTGATTAAAATTCGAGGAGATCGCTGCTGGAGAGAGTTAACTTGCATGGATTATCACTACGAGGTGAGCGATATGCACATTAAAACTAATTTCTCTTGTCTGCTTTACTTTGGTAGCAAAATTTTCTCCAACCTTTTCTCTTCTGCCAGGCAGGTCTCCCTGTTTTCTTTCTTCATCGTTGCCTTCTGCCTCTGGCAACGCAGTCAATGTCCATGTGCCAGCTTGGTGATGCTATTTTTCCTAATCACAGCCCTAAAAGACCAATTTCTCTCCTTTTCTCCCCTCACCATCATGGACTGATTCAGGAGCAAACCTGAGCCTCACTGAGAACTCCCTCTGTAAAAATGCTACAGGAGAAGAACAGAAAGGAGTTTTCCGTAGCATTGTGCTGAATGCTTTCTGCTTACGCTTCCAAAACGCGGACATATGTAGACAGAAATAGAGCATCTCAGTGCTCTCCAAGATGCAGAGCACTAATCGTTGGCAATTCAGAATTACACGGTTTTATCTTTTTGACATCTGTTTCAGTGATTACGTTGCATTCTGATTATAAACTGTGGTTTGTATTCTGGCTCTGAGTGTTGTCTCCTCTTTGATTACAGAGAGGGAGCTCAGCTTCCCCTCTCTTTTTACCTATATTTTTGCATTTTGTATAAACAGTGTTAAAAAAGAAAGAAATTGCTGTGTAGATCGACACTCCACTGGGCGAGTAGCCCTGGTTTAACGAAGGAAATAGTACTGAAGCAATATTCCCTCCTCCAGATTAACATCACAGCCACTGCGTTGTAACGCCTCTGATCTATAATCCGTATCCATCTAACGAGCGGGTGAGTGCGCCGCATCTGTTAGGACGAGGCTGCAAAGTCTCAGCCTGGGGCTGCATTCATCCCGTGTTGGTAGGACCTGGGCACCTCTTCGTGCCTCAACCACACAGTTATTTTCAGCTGGCAGGCCTGAGCTGTCAGTCCCTGGAGATGTACCTTTGGGGTGACATTCTCGGCGGACCTTCATCACGTCTGGAAACCATTTCCCCCCTCCAATTAAAGCTGGCAGAGCCTGACTTCTCTGACCTGCAGAACGTGTTCCAAGGTGTTGCCTATGAATTACTTTTTACAGGGTAGGCATGCTGAGCAGTGGAAACGGGGACACTCGTACAGGACCTCTGTCTTTCCACCCTTGTGTGAAGAGAATTGCACGTAAGTGCGAGGGACTACGTTACCAGTCCTGTTACAGGATTGGGATTCCTCTCCCCAAAATAGGGGGAAAAAAATAAATTTCCCAGGCACTGACGGCTTTATTTTTCGCTCCTTTGACTGAGTTAACTGGTTACACGTTTTGAAATGGAATTTTGCAGGTCTAGGAAGCTGTATCTGCCTTTTCAGCTCTAATGCTCCTTGTTTTGTTAGTATCATTTACTTTTAATGGGGCTTCACCCACTGAATGCAAGGGTGACCTTTTACGAAGGCTGCTGCTCGGTTAGCTCTTTTTGGACCATCGGTGTCTTGCTTCATTCTGAGTAAAACTTTGGATGCAAAGACCCTTCAGTGCTGTTCTTAATCCTGAACACAAAGGCAGCTGCGGTGAATTGTCCTTCATTTTTGCCTAGCAGCGTAAGGGCTCTGCTCCGTGTGCTGCCAGGCACCTGGCAGCAGTCAGAGAAAAGCCAACTCAAAGCGAGCCCCCCCAGAATCCCCTGGCCGGCTCCGCTGGTGACCCCAGCCCACAACAGTCAGCCTGCGTAGTCCCAAATATTTCAAATCAAAACCAGAATCAGTTCTGTAGCCCAGAAGGCTAATTAAGACCATTCCTGTCATATCCATAACGCAGGATCCCCAGCCTGTGCAAGTAATTGGGAACAGGGGCAGGGGGCAGATCACATTATCAATATCAATTATTTTAATCCGCACAAAAGAAGCTGCAATAAAAGGAAAATGAAAGAGGCCAAACTTTGTCTACTAGCGATAACAAAGGACTGCAATTCACCTGCTGATTTCAACCAGCCAGAGGGAGGGAGAAAAGGGTGAAGCTGAAAATACCTCTGCAAGGGAGGGAGGGAGCTGGGAATCTGCTCGTAATTAGGATGATAAAACTGGGTATTGGACCAGCTCGTAAGTGGACCTGTGCCAAATGTAGTCTGCTGTGATGTATGTTGGCCACCCCAGCTCTCCTGTTCCAGTCCTGAGCTGCAGTCCAAAACCTACATGGGCTTCTCTGCCAAGAGAATTAATGAAAACACATGGCCTCCATCTCGCGCGTGGTGAGCGCGCCCTGGACTATTTATTTGTAGTAGAACCAGCAGCTATGCTCGTGGAAAATAACATTTCCACTTTTGTCAGGAATCGTGTATAAAATAATAAAATGTTGTTATGGTTTGGGTAATTAAATGGAGCATATTTTTCCTCCCTCTTTCCTTTATAATGTGCAGGGCCTTAATCCCAGCCTTTATGGAGATCTGTTCCTCAACTGAAGACTCTCTGTTTAGAGGGCTTACGATCTGTGACGCTGTGTAATTTGGAGAGGGAAATGGCAGAACGCATGGTTTATATAGGAAAGGTATTTTCCTACCAGCCTAACACTCCTCTGATCCCTGAGGAGTAGATGGGCTCCAGTAAGGGTGGAGGAGAAAGGCAGACACTGATGGAGTTGAGAAGGCTTTGCTACACCACCGTACACAGCCTGGCACATGGAAACTGCCTGGAGGCTGGGGTGAGGGATGGGGGTAGAAACACTTGGCGGATTAATCATGGCTCTAGGTGCCAGGAGTCCCAAACTCTAATCCCAGCTTGGCAGGACAACCTTGAACAGGGAATTTAACCTTCTTCTGCATTAGTTTCTTTGCTAATGTGGCCAGAGGCAACGAGGTAGATGGGTACGTTTGCACCCTGGTGTGCACGCCGGTCAGGGCTCCTGATGCCCATTGCACCCCAGAGCTTCGCTGCAGCGGAGTCTACATTAGCAGTGAAAATGGACGTGCACGGGAGGTAACTGGCAGGTGAAGTCCTGGGGTCTAACATGGGCTTTATTTGTTGGGTTTGCCATCATTTCATTGCTGGCTGTGGTTAGGTGGACTTTTTCCCCTATAAAAAGTCCCGGTAAAAGGGAGGCTTTTGCTCAGTGGAACCTGTTCCTGATGCAGTTAATGCAGAGGGAAGCTGCTTCTGTGTTTTAGGTCTGTTTGTCATCATGATTATTAAGCATTTATCTACTGTGTACACAATGGTTTACAAATATGCGTGCAGCGGTTTGCAGACTGGAGCTAGATTTCTGCTTCCACTGGAGCACATGGCACAGATCCCACGGTGTTCGGCGGCATCCCGCCCGTTGGGCGAGACAGAGCAGCCTCGGTTCCCTGCTTGTGTGAGCAGGGAGACGTGGCTGAACGTGTCCCCCTGCCCCTGCCTGTCCCTGCCTGCTCCAGAGAGCGTCCTTCCTCCCCTGCAGAGTACGACAGCTCCCTCCCATAGCCAGGCTCCCATATGGACCAGGGAAAAAGTCTGTTATGGAAGGTTTTGTGCCACTTGAGGCCATTTTTGGAGCTTGCACAGCTTGCAGGACATTGCCCGGGCATTGGCTGGAGCAGCTTTCTAACTGCTGTTAGTAGGTACCAGGACTGTGAGCCAGGCACGGGATCGGGGAGCACTAACCTGCTCCCCAGGGGCCTCTTACCACTCCCTCCTGCGCCAAGCTTTATCTGGCCCAGGCTTTGCTGATTCTGGGTGTGCTGCTTAGCTGGCACAAGCACAATGTCTTAACATGCTCCAAATGGAGCAAATCCTCTTGTGCAAGACCCGTATTTTAAAATCTCCCCACCAAACCTGCAGCTCTCCGACCCTCACGCTTACACTGCAGAGCACCTTGCGACCATATGTCTTGGCACAGGCCAGGTTTGAGTGGCACAGGCAGGAGATGAGCATTTCTGACCTGCAACCAGTCCAAATGGAGCTTGTGTTTTTGGATGCTGGTGGTGGTCTTGGCAGAGTGGTTAAGCAGATAATCTTAGGGGTTTAGAAATGGGAAAGTCCTACATGGTCACATCTATTGCGTCTCCCCACATTCCAGTGCAAAAGTACTCCCTGTGGGATGCAATCCAGTGATGCATTTTTATAATGGCTGCCAAAGTATTGTTGCTTTTTAATTACAGACAGATATCTTGTAAAATTCAGCCACCAACTGGTAGGAACAGCTGCCGAAGCAGCTGCTCGAGCAGGCGAGCGCGTGGAGGAGAGCCTCGCTGGGCGTCCTCCTCCTCCGCCAGCTTTGCGCTGAAACTGCGCGGGAGCTGTTAAACACGTCCGGGGGGTCCCTCGTGTCCCGGCTGGGCCGGTGCTGGGTGAAGCTCAGCAGAGGTGCGAGCCATGGCATGCAGCAGGCAAGGAACCTGTGGCCCTTCTGCTCACTACTGGAACAACTTGTATTTTATATTTTTAGTTTTAAGGTAATTTTTTTAAGTGATGTTTTGAAGGGAATGCCCTTTATCCAAGAGTTTCTCAATGATTTGCATCCTTGCTGCAGAAAGCCAGGCTAGGAAAGCAAACTTACTACTGAGACAAAGATGAGGCAGAGGGATAAAGGGAAACGAAGGCAAAAACCCGCTCCCAAAGCAACAAAATCTTTGTCAGCATTGGAACTGAGACCTGGGATTTGCTTCGCTGCTGTGGAGTTATCTATAGGTGCTCAGGATGGGTCGGTTGCCACAAAGCAGGAAGGTTTGAAGGACTTTGCTGAACCAGCCTCTACTTAATAACTGAGACACCTTTTAGTTCTGAATTTTGTCAGTGCTGCTGAGAAAAGCTTTGTTCTTTACGTAAGATGCTGCGCAGCCACAAAGGTCACTTCTTCTGATTTGTACAAATTGTCGCTAATTATTCTGTAACTGTTTTTCTTAAATAGAGGCTGTCAATCAGTGTTCCAGCTTCTGGCGTACAGCAGCTCTCCAGTTCCTGGAGAAGCTCTCCAGAGCACAATGTCTTTTGTACCTAATTATGGGCTTGCTGACTGATAGCTGTGCTGATAAGGATGAGAAGGAAGCTCTAACTGCTCTTTAACTGCCCCTTGATTTCTTTTCTCTCTTCTCTTCACTGTATTAGACCTTGTTAGACTTTTCATCTAGCTTTTTCCAACCTATTATGAAACAAAAAGTAAGTAATATCTAGCAATTCATTTTGATAAATCAGAAAATTATCTGCTTCATGATCGCTGATGCCTCAGGATGGGCTTTATTCCAACAGTTTGCATTGCTGGAAGCAAAAATGTTCCGAACAGGGAAACAGGTACTCAGATCTCATGCTCAGAATGTGTGTTTTAAAGTTACAAATTAATATGAGGGAAACAGTGCTGAATTAAACAGAAAACAAGGATATTTAAAAGAAGTAACTGTGCAAAGCATTTTGGAGATCTTTTTAATAACATTATAAAATATTTATGTAGCATCCTAAGTTTACAATCGCTGGCCCTTTACAGAATTTTCTCCATTCTGGAGACAATAAATGTGAATCTTGGCAGCACTGATGGTCACAATAATGAATTATTAAGGCCAATAAAATGTATTCCCAACCTGCAGCTTCACTGTGGAACTCCCAGGTCTGGCCTGGCTGTGGGAGCTCAGGTTTGACAGGTGGGTTTTCCAAAACTCGTGTCTTCTGGGGGAAGCACAGATCTTCCCCTTACAACAGCCACCGAAGGGAAACCAAAAAACCCACCTCGGTGTTTCTGGCACAGCGCAGCTGAGCCAGTTGGTTGGCACCTTTCCCCCTCGCTGGTATGAAAGGGTCTGATTTTGTTTCATTGGATGCAGAATAATTTGCATCTCTGCCTCTTCCTTCGTGCAGGGCATGAACTTGCATGGTTTTGCTGATGGATTTTGCTGGCTCCCCTTGGGACAGGAGGTACTGGGTCGCAGCAGTTGAGTTACCGAGGTCAGGGCTGCTTCTCAGTCCCGGCGCATGTGTTATCAGATGAGGTTTACTGCAGAATTGGTTGCGGCTTGGAGGAGGGTCAAGATGCAACCTTGACATGGGAAATTATACAGATTTTTCCAAAAGCATTTGAAAAGGGTGTGGAAGTCCAACAGTTCGTGCTTGCAGGGCCTGGGGTGAGCTCAACGCTGCTGGACATGCGGCTGTGAGCCCAGGGCGACTGCCTGCCCTCAGCATCTGGGAGGGTTTTAAGAAATGACCATGGGATTTGGTAGACGTGCCGTGGGTTTCTGGAGTTGCTCACAGCCTGTCGTTACTTGAAACAGTAAAATTTGTACTCTGAAAGCTGTGTTTTTGTAAAAATATGAGTGAAGTGAGTTGTGATCCGTCTCTGCCCTCACTGGACAACTTCCCCCCTAGAAGCCAAAGCTGCTGTTGATGAGTCCTCCATAAAGAGAGCAAGGCAGAGGAAACGTCGTTCTGCCCATGGTGGATTATAAATGCAGTTTGTTTTCATCTCCTGTTGTAAAAGCAAACTGTTCTTTGAGTTAAGGCCACTGATACAAAAAGGAAGAGCTTGCTTGTGTTCAGCTTTTTTTTTTTTTCCCCCTTCCATTTGGTCATAGGTTTTGAAAAATGGCCTTTTTGGAGGCATAATTGAAAAACCAGTTGTCCTCATTCACACATATCGAAGCGCTGCTTAGTGTGGATTTGAAGCTGAGGATTAGGTGCTTTCTTCTGGTTTTTGGTGACTTGCATGATGTCAGTGCTAGCACTGGAAGAAGGGCCAATTCCTGACCTTGCCTGTGATCAATTAAGTAACAAGATCCATCATAAGGTAAGTGCATGAAGCAATAATATTGGCAGATAAATGTCAACACGACATCAAAAGCTTATTATGCTGTATCTGGATTTTGTATCAGGCTGCTGCAAGGTCTCTATCTGAGACAGGTTTTCAGATGAATCCCAGGTGCTCTGTATTGGATGCAAGATATTTTTTAATGCAATTTGCTAGAAATGTTTGTTATTCCCAACTTTGGGCTGGGCTCTGTTGTTCTAATAATATTTAAATATGCACATCCCTTAAAAAGAGAGTGAGCAAATGCTTTTAAAGGCAGAATTTGTGCTCAGCTTGGGAAGATAGGTATTGCTAGGTTTGCACAGGTCGGGTTTACTGGCAGAAGCACAAGCAGAGATTCAGTGACTATATAACTTCCAGCTGAGCGCTTCTCGGAAGGAGGCCCGGTTTTTCAGAGTTTGGGCGCTGGCAGCGGGTTCTGCTGCAGATGATCAGCGCTTCTGAAAATGAGGTCTGAGCTCTCAAAAGCTGCGAAGCAGTAAATTTTCAGAAGTGTAACCGTCCTTGTGGAGTTGCAATTTTGGAAGACAGAGTGATAAATACTGACATTTATGCCAAGTCATGCTGCTTTTTAAAAAGCGAAGAGGAATACAGCTCTTCTGCAGTCAAAGGATGCTCCAGAAGAACTAGGGTGATTAATAACGTTGGACCTTAAGCAGAACAAAAGCAGATTTCTCCTACTTGCAGGGACATGGTAGGTGATATTTTATTCCAAGCAGAGTAGGCAGGGGAGCTGCTTTCCAGAGTCATGCACTCGTCAGAGCGTAGGTTTACTGTCAGCCAGTGTTTGGTCCAGAAGTCTGGCTTGTATTACCCCGAACAGCAAACATGACAGACGAATGGTAAGTGGATTCCCAACCACCTCAAAGTCAGCATCAGTTCAGCTATCGTCTTCATCGGGACAGGATCCTGGCAGTGAATTTAGGAGAAGGGGGAGGAGTGTCTGGTCAGAGAACTATCGAAATAAAAGGTAGAGCTGCAAATCAGCATCATAAGGCAGACCCAGCATCTTTGGCCCAGGAAACCACATACTACTGAAGTAAATTGGATGTAAGCAGGTGCTGAGAGAGAAACTTTCAGAATAGCTTTAAAAGGAAACTAATGGCAGGATGGGATAAGCACGCAGTAAGTGATCCCTCCCAGACGCCAGCTACCATGGGCGGCAGAGCAACGGTTTTGCTGCAGGATTAATCTCTTCGGTGCAGTTCAAGAACTGCTTTTCTCTGTGCGTTTCTTCACCAAAAGTAACTGTATTAAAACAATCAAAAATAAAGTGAGCAACCTCTGATTCTCACTTTGGTATAAGCCAAGCCATTTAGTGGCACCTGCCACTTGGGTCACCCACCGCTTCCCATCGGTTGCCCCAGCTTTCCCCTGATTTCCAGCAATATTAAAACAAAATAGGATAAACTAGCAGAAGTTTAGTGGAAATGCCCCCCAGGGAACTTTCTGTTGTGAGTCTTTTGAGGTTTTTGAAGCGTAGGAAGACATTATCCCTCCCCACTGCCGGGATCAGCAGCAGAACTGTCAGTCACACGCTACAAATGCATTGGGAATATGCCAATACCGTTTTCAGCAGTAATACAATTCCTCTTCCTGGATTCTTTTCTGTTTTTCTTAAGGATTTGTTTTAAGCCTGGTGAAAGCTTCCTGTACAACTATTGGATTTCATCTCTTCGTTACACTCTCCCACTGTTTCAAACTCGTTTACAGACCACCCAGGACCCTCATCACTTGCCTTAAACATTCTCCTCTTTTCTCTTCCTCCCCCTTCCACCCATTTGGTCTTTTTCAATCCTAATCAGATTAAGCCTTACAACCCACTTCGCAGCCACTTAATAAGCTCTCCGTGCTCCGACCCCATACGTGGCCTTTATCCTGCTGGCCAGCTTCTCCAGCGGACAGGAACGATGGAGCTTCCCTCTGCCTACCAGGGGCTGTGGGGAATAATCTACTGCTCATGAAATGTTCAGGACCCAGGAGGTTTGTCAGCTTTGAAGATAACAGAGGCAATGCTCTGATAATTATTTAAATTGTGGATTTATGAGCTAGTTAATGGTGTGTTTTAAGAAATCTGCAAAGAGAAGAAAGATGACAAATTTCAGTGCTAGTGGAAGACAGAAACGAGAGGGGGAAATGGTAGAAGAAAATTTAAGAGCTTTCCAGTCTTTCCAAGTAACGTGTCTGTTATCTCTCTTGCTTTATGGACGAGAATGGCTCAGTTGGCCTCCCCGATACGGTCAGCAACTCCTCTATTTCTGCCACGGCATCTTGGTCCTCCAGGGTGCAGGAGTGGCTGCCTGGCCCTGGACCCTCTGCCGTGATGGGGCAGCCTCGACACCCAGCTTGGGACTTGCGCAGACCTTGCCCGAGCCCTCACAGAGGGCTGCATACCCCTAATGTCAAAACTAGTCTCCATGGCAACAAGTATGCTAATTTTTTATCATCCTTCGTGGCATGCATGGACATTAAATACTGTCTTTTCTGGTCTCCAACTTAGCAACATGCCAGCTGCAGTCAAGGGAGAGTTGGTCTTCTCATCCGTTCCCACCTTCCCCAGTGTTTGTAGGGGATTAACCATCAATCCAGTTCCCTTGCTTTGGAGACCTTTGGGATGATGCAAACTGTCGGTGTCTGCCAAAATTTAGTGCTCTTCTTTTCCCGTAATGTTTGCTCTCAAAGGTCCAGAAGTCTAAGCGAAACTGAGACTTGAACACTGCGATTTCATGTAGTATCAGCTGCAAAATGGTGTATGCAGAGCTCCAACGTACAATTAAATTATCCAAAAAACAGCCTACATCCTTGCCATCTGCTTTTCCAGGGGAAGCAAAGTAACTACATGCTTTTAATTGCAGATAGAGTTTAAACAAATAGGGTGTTGGTTTACAAGCTGGTGCTTTCTTCTTTGGAGATCAGATTACATTTTCATCAGATTATGAAAAAGTGCTACTGTTTCATCTCTTTCTTTGACTATTAAATGTGTTAAATTGTTTAATGAATTTTCGCATAATAGAGAAGTCTGTCCTAATTTAGTAAGTAAAATATTGAATTTGTGGCCTACAAAATAGCAGACACACAAAAAAAGTTCTACTGAAGAAGCTGCGTCCCCAGTGGCGGGTGTGTTTGTGCATGTCTCCTCCTCTGGTTTCTTGCTAGGGTTTTCTTGGGGGAATAACCATACGAAGCTATTCCAGTTCTCAGGGCAACACTATTAATTATTGCACACATCAGAAGTTTTAAATTCAGCTTCAAGCTTTATTTCCACAGAAATGTTGGTCTGTCCAGGAGAAGGACCAGCCATTGGCAGAATTTCATAAACAGCAGAGCCCTTCCATTTGCTGGTAAAAGTTTCAATTATTTGCATATCTTCTATTTACATTTCATTTATGCTGTTTCCATGCAATTCTCTGTGTTTTCAAACTTTCCGTGTTGAACACGTACTTGATTTGAATTGCAGCACACAGGTAATGTCACTTAAGTAAGCAGGGGGCTGATGGCCCAATACGATTCCCATACGCATTTTCCTCCCTACCGTAGATCTGGAGGAATTCCACGTATTTCTCCAATGCAGTTTTTTTCTGTCTTGCAACTATTACAGTGTTCACAGCAAGCCTCGTAACTCTGTAAAAAGACAAATACAGTGTTAGGATGGTGCATGAATGAGTTAATAGTAAGTCTCTGCTGTGGTGTTTTGCTCCAAAGTCGTGTGCGCCAAACTGACCTTTAATCTTGGAATATAAATCACTTTCCAGTCCTATTATTTGTAAAATCCTACAGGCTTGCAAATGCACAAAAGAAGCCTTTGTCTCTTATTAATTTAATTTATAGGTTAAAGTTTCAAATCAGTGGCAAGCAAAAGCTGATTTACTATTCACTTCAGGAATTGCTGTTCTGGAAAGCAGGCATTTGCTAGACTGCCTAAAAATTGTGATATGTAATTAGGAGCTTCTGTAATTATATATAATGTAATATAATTTGCTTATCTTTTTTGGTATGTATTATACATAAAAGCTGGGAGGGTAACTCAATGTGGATTAGCTCTTTCAACCCTAAAAACTCAGCAGATCAGTAAAACCACTGGTTTTTGTCTTATTGTATTAACATTGTGGCAGGATCAATGTTTTCAAGCATTAAAGTTGCTGCCCTTTTCTTTTACGTATAGAACCATCCCATCATCTCTTGTACAACGCCATTTGTGCTGCAACAAAAAGTAGCCACTTCTGTGATAAAATTTAGATAAAAGCAATATGGATCTTTTTCCTGCCAGTTTAAAACAAAGCAAAACAACTATTCCTGTTATTTAATTTGATTTAAGATACGAAATTCCCGTGTGGAGTGAGATGTGTTGCACTGGTTTCTCTTCCTGGAGTGAGGCATGTTCCCATCTGTAGTTCAGACCCGTTTCTTCCACTTCATGGGATTTCTAGTTAAGCAATTTTGTAACTAAGTTGGAACGGTGCAAGAAAGTGTTTTCCTTTTTCTAGTCCATCTCAAAATAACTCGAGACAAAGAAATAAAACTTTTCCATAACTGTGCTGCCATACCACATTCCAGGGTAAAAGCTTTGACTGCTCGAGGTGTTCAGGAGAAGCTTTTACCACTTGACCAATTTGCACGGAACAGTAGGGATTGTGAATTGTTGCCCTTGCAAGCATTATGGAAATATTTGTATTGAAAATGGCATTTATCTTACTCATATTCATGAATTCACTTATCTATATTTTCCAAGGATCATATTCTTCCTCTTCCCTTTCAGCCTGGCTGTCTCGATGGCTAAAAGGGGTTTTATTGCTTTAGCATTAATCAAGACATTTGACAGAATTGAACTGGATCCTGTCCAATTAGACTGAGACAATATTGAATTTCGAACTGTCATGTTGGATCCATTTGAATGTAACACAAGCTTGTCGGTCCCTGCAATCAATACATGGCTTTAATAATCCCAGCCCGAGGTGAATGAATGCCCACCTTTCCCCTGCAGCCGTGGACGGTGACTGAAGTCAGTGAAGCTGCGTGCTAGGGTTTCCGTCAGCTGCTGAGGGCACCGGACAAGCAGGGAGAAGGTTTTTTTTCTTTTTCTTAGAGCCATGTTCAATGAACTCGCCTTCCTGAAGGAACCTGCTAACATCTGGAGTCCTGCTGCTGGTTCTGCTCTTCCCCCAGGCTCAGCACGCCAAGCCGTTGGCTGCCTTGGTGAGCTCGGACCAGCACCCCTCTTTCACCCACGGTTCCCCTTAGTAGTATTACTGCTTTTTTAACTTCGGGGTGCCAGGCCATCCCCCCTCACGTGGAAGAGAGCGTGGGGAGACATTAACCCGCAACTGCTGGAGCTAAGCAAATTCTGCTCTGCAAATAATACTATTAAAATCATTTATTGAAATATAAACTATGAGTTGGCTTTAGTACCCACTAGTCTAACTGCATCGCTTGCCACAAAGAACATGTAGGTTTGTTGGTAGCTCAAGGGCCTTGCAACAGTCTTCGTCTTGTTTGATAAAGTTTCCTGTCATCCTTCTAAGGAGTAGAAATAGTATCCCACGCAGGAGGTGGCCCACGCTCTGTGTGAAATGAGCCAGGATTGGTAAGTCCTTAAGGCAATAGTTGCAATTAACAGTTTGCAAGCAGCCCACAATGGAAATCTGCTTGAATGTGTTACCCTTGGCCCCGAGGCAAATAAGTGAAATATTTTAATTCAAGGAGTTAATTGCAATTTTAGCAGCCTTTCCATACCAAGTTTGGCAGATAATGTGAAACGCTGTCCTGCTCTACTCTCAGCCAAATGATTAGGAACACCAGCACAGATGTTGAAACCCAACATGAGTAAGAACAGGCTGGGAATGTTTCTTGACTCGTTATGTCGTTCATTAATGATTTTTTAGTATTGCTGCCACACTTTAAGTTGCTGCAAATCACCATAAAGAGTATTTCTAGCAACTACAGAAAGAGCCCCGTGAGCAGATAGTGTGGTCAGATCCCGAGATCTCTAACCATTAGTTGCCAGCTCAGAGTGCCGTCTCCCTTTGCCCTTGCTCACCGGTTCTGTTGGTAAACAGAGCTGATGGACGTTTCACAGCCTGTTCCTCCTTTTGAACGTTGAACCTGAACTATCTGAGTGCACAAGGGATTGACAGGAGAGAGCAGGAGCCAAAGAAAACTGCAGTAACCTCTTTTCTCTGCCAAAAGAAGTGAAAGGATAATGTAGCATGTAGTTATCAAAGGGTAGTTTTCTCAAAGCCGGTCAAACCTGACTTTCCTAATTGAACTTTGGTTTTATTATATAGGGAGAACTCTCTTTTGTAATTTGCCGAGATTAAAGTTCACATGAGGGTGCCTCTCCGAATTCATGCACCCCTGGTCTTGTGTTTGGGTGACCTTGGGTTTGGGTGCTGTTGTTAGGGAAACTTCTTCTTCCAGCAGTTCTTGTCATAACTTTGATTCCATGAGAGGATGCTTGGGAAGGTCCTACAGAGATTGTCAAAGAGAGACTGAGGGTGCCAGGGGAGGATCAGCACCTGAAACCCTCCAAGGGAGGCAGGTGACCCCTCTCCATGTCAGGGTGCCCCAGTTTGCTCCCGGGGCAACTAAAGGCATGCTCTTTTGCCAAACATGTTGTCCTCCTGCCAGCGGTCCCCAGGCAGTGGCCTTGCAGGGCTAGGGGCAGTTGTGAGGGGCTGGGGAGCTCACCATTTCTTGGCCAAATCCTGCTGGGATGCTGCTTGTAAGAGGTGCTGGGCATTTCCAGCAGGTTGATCCCTTTGTTTCCCAGAAACATGCACAAAGTTTTAAAAGGGCAATCCTTTTAATTCTTTAAGCCACTAGTCTGAATTTCACCATGGTCTGTTAATTTGTCATCATTGAGAATTTCCTTTAGAAGTTTTGTAAGAAATGCAACCAGAAGTATGTCTTTAAAAAGCAGTTTTTCTCCATTAATGCATTTCACTTCTGCGAAATGTTTGATCATTAGTATTCCTCTGTGTATGTTTGTGTGCAATTTTCACCAAGTTGCTCCTGTTGTACGTTTTCCTAACCACGAGCAGGATCTAACAGTGCTTTTTATAACTCCCTTTTGCAGTTATCCGTGCCAAATATGCAGCAGCAACACACGTGACCCGGCCGTGCTACCAGCAGACAAGCGTTAGCTGATTACCTTGGGGGGATGTAAAGGCCAGCAGTAGTTAACAAACATGGCCGGTTAGCTGCTTAAATATTGGAGATTTGCTTTCTATTGTTTTATTACTCCTGTAAGTCTCGGCAGTATGATTAGCATCAAACCCATTACTTTCCTCGTTACTGTAATGAGTTTATCAAGCTGATGGGCAGGGGAGGGGAGTTCCCCGGGATGATGGAGTGCGATGCTGCCCAGCAGTGAAAGCCATGTGTGTTGCGTTAGATAATTAAATGCAAAAATTTCTCAACTAGAAAGTACTTCTGAGATTTGTACTTGATATGTTTTCTTGTTTGTGGAACAGCTGTAGGTAAAAGGAGAAGCTGCTGGCAGGACTGTGAAAGATCAGTACGGGGAGGCGGTTTGTTGGGGTTTTTTACTTCTGAAGTTAAAGATATTCTAAAGGTGGCAGTTAAGCAGCTTGGTGCTTTTGAGGATTTTGTCCATGGCTTTGTCCTGTCTAGTGTCTTTGTATCTGTAGCCCATATGAATTATTGGGTCTTACTCTTCTTCCTAGCTAGAATAAGTGAAGAGTAACCAGGCACGGAGGGTCAGGAGGCAGGAGTGGGACCCTGCAAGGCTTGAAGGGCACAAGGGAGGAGCTGAAGCGCAGGAGCGGGTATTTACTTCACTCCTTGCTCGGCACTGTCTCCTATTTTGTCTGACAAGGATGAGTCCAGGTTTCGTTTTATGTGATTTGCCTCCAGCAAATCTCAGAGGAGCTCGTGCCAGGCTTGAGACCTTTCAGCCTATCTCCCTCTAAGAGTACATTCTTTGGGCAATAATATGGGCTTTTAGCAGGGTTGCCTCTACGTCAAGCGTGGTATGGGTTTAATTTGCTAGTTAAGATGTTCCTGACTTCTCCTAGATTTCTAATGTTTCCTCTTCTACGAAATCTTATATGTCACCTATATGGGAGCCATTTTAGCTGGGGGTTTTTAAGAGAGCACTCAGGAATTTCTTACTGTTTCTCTGGCGCTTCAGTTCAATTTACACTGTACACTAAAGAAATAGTTCCCTTTAGGTTAGGATAGGTTACACACTCTCGTCCGTGGAAGAACAAAGGACTGTCTGTTACAGCGTGCATGGTTATAAGTTGGGAGGTGATGCTGCAGACGGTGAGGATGCAAGATGGGATTTTGTGGCTGTATTTCACATTTAGGGGGTTGACAAGCAATGAGAACATTGCAATAAAATAGGACACAAACAATCCCTTAAATACTGGGAATGTAGAAATACGTGAGATGATTGATGCGCAGGGTGTTGGCTGCATTGTTGTTTTCTGTAGGGACGCTGTAGCAGCCCGTTGTGGTTTGGGGAGGCTGGGTCCTGTGGTCCTCGCTGGCTGAGAAGGAGCAGCGGGGTCAGGCGGGTCGTTGCTGCCCTTAGGCTGTATCGGTGCCTGCCAACAGCTTTGCCCTCCTCCGGAGGCTGGACGGACTCCTCCGGCTCTGACTCCGTGGAGTCTCTTGATGCTGAGCTTAACTTACATCTTTGTACCAGATTTGGGCTTTTTTAGTGCTGCTGAGGTGTTGTCTAATGCCGTGGCTAAAGGTGATGGCCAAAACTGGGTGAAATCGCTTCATTTTTTTGTTAGCATCAGTCACTTAACCAGATCTTCGTGGGCAACATTAGGTTTTGCCTTCCCCTAAGTTGTCCTAGGCGGTCCCCAGCGAACTGCACCTTTTGCTGCTTTTTTGGTGGTCACATCCTCTGCAATGGCTGCAGGCTGATAGAGCCCATCCTTGCATCTCGGTGGCAGGGGAGCCCTGCGTAGGGCGTGCTTTGGCATTCCCATAAAAGCAGTACATAGCCATAACCATGATGTCTTTTCATGCAGACTTTTGGTCCACCTCCTTTTTAGAGCCTGTTGGAGATGCGCTCCGTGGCCTGGTGTTCACGTGGCTCTGGTGCACGCAAACCTCTGCACAGTAGCAAGCCCTGACCTCTCTTGGAGGACTTTTCACACTGGGAAAAATGAACCCCCATGGACCCTTAATAGGTGTTTTCATGTTTGGTTTAAGGAGGCTCCACAACATGCTGGTTTTATGGGTATTGCATTTGTGTGCATTTGGATTTAGGGTCCCTCTGGGATGAATGGCCCAGTTACTGCCCCAGTCTTTTCTTCCAGAAGTTGTATTTAGAGGTAAAGCAGCTGTAAATTTGCACAATCTCTCCTCTGCCATCAGACACTGCTGCTGGAGTATAGGATTGAAGGCCACAAAAAAGCTAGGCAGTGATTTTTACCCTGGAACAGTGGTTGAAATGATGACTTGAAGTTTGTTTCTCCTGCTGTTAACATAACCGCTGCCTTTGATCCCGAAGAATAGCTAGAGCGGACATGGGCATGCATTGCTGAAGGTGTGGAGATATCAGCACCTGATACCGTGCAATGAGAGTTGCCTTCTTAGATCTCCTCCTGCTCCTCTAAGACAATCCCAGGCTTATGCCCTTACTCTGTACCTAGCTTTGCCCAGTGCAAACATGGATTTTCATGCGTTTTGAGGGGGCTCTGCCTGGACTCAGAGACCCAGATCCAGGGAGTCATTCTGGAAGGTCATCCACATGATGACCAAAGACCAGTGTAGTCAGTTGGGGAGGCAGGGAGAGAAAGACTGCCTGAAGCTGGATGGGTACACAGAGCTCAAAAATAATTGCCAGCTTTGGATTTCAGTAGAGCAATGGACTTGACATGCTTGTTCTTAGGGGGAACTTCCACTGGCCTTCCTTCGCCCATGGCTCCAGGAGCAGTTGTCCATGTATCTAGTTGCGACCTTCTAAGCCCTTGTTTCTTGAAGATGATCCCCCCATTGCCAGCTGGTAGATTCGAGCCCAGCCAGCCCAAGGTAATGCCAGACCTTGCGCTTCTGTTCTGCAGTTTGTAAAATGGCTTTGGAAAGGGTAAGCACCATCAAAAACAGGAGATGGGTTTTGTTGTGGAACCAAGAGATCATACGTGTCTGATGTGTGCTGTATGAGTACATGCGAGAAAGGTGACAGCCAGGTGCCATGGGAATATTTGATTTTTAGCCAAAACATGCTCTCGTAAAAGCATCTTGGGAAGAATTCCTTGCAGCGTGCATATGTTCATCTTGGTCCTGAGCATGCAGCGTGCTGGCCATCAGAGTGTCCAGGGGGACTCAGTCAGATGTCAGTGGGTAGTAATTAACTCACCGTTTAGCATCGTACATTTTTAATGGTTTTATGGCTTCTGAGAGACCCTGACTCTTGGACTACTGTTTTTCTTATTGTAGTCCATTAAGAAAGCTTGCTTCAGGATTTGGTTCTACCTGTTGAAAGAATTTATTATAAAAGATATTGAGAGCTTTGTCTTGTTTCGTTTACAGATTTCACGGGATAAATTGTATCCATGTTATGGGACCATGAATGTATGTCTATGACACCAGCTGGTTTTCATAAACTATAAAATGGCCCGTCTCAAGTAAATTAAACACAAATTTTACGAAACAATTATGCATCGGCCTTTTCATTCCCTTCCCTCAAAGTTTGAATTCAATTTTATTGCTTGAGATTTAGCAGAAATTTAATACTTTATCTTCTTCTGAAGAGTGAACCATCTCTCCAAGGCCCAGCATTCCTTTGGCTGTACAGCGTGGATTTTGGGTTCCAAGCACAGCTTATGTTTTGCCAAATTTAAGTTGCTCTGTACCCAAGCTGCCCAAGTTTAGTGGATGGTTAAAACTTTTGAAGTTTGCTCAAGAATGTGCTTTACGTTTAGTTGCATGGCAGGAAAGATTCCTCCTTTTTAATTTTTCATTTAAAGCAGCCTTTGGTCAGAAAGCCAGACTCAACCAAGACGTCATGAGTCACTAATCTTTCAAAATGCTGGGTTAGGCCTGCAGAGGTATCTGTTTATTCAATAAGGAACCAAGACTTATCTTTATTGAAAGAAAGTAATTTAGAGCCACCGATGCAGCGCTTAGTCTTGTGGTTATTAGATGAGCATCTAATCTGCTCTGCAGTAGGGGTGCGGTCCTCCAACTTTGCTAATGATAGGAATTTCATTAGTGTCTGTGGGGCTCCGGTGTAATAAATACTACCATGTGTGAGAGTTTGGACAGTTCAATATAGGAGTTCTATGGATGTTTGTGCATAAAGGCATCCACCAGCTCAGGATCATTTAATGTACGGTTGAAACAAAATATGATCGGTATTGCTGGAGAAGGAAAACCTGGCACGCAGGTGGAGGGGGAAGAGGGTTTAGAGAGTGTTGTGGGCATGGCTGAAGCCTGGGGAACCCTGAGGTAACATGGCGTTGATGTCATGGGAAATGCGGTGGGTCAAGAATATTGAAATAGGATGTGGTAGAAGAGGAGGACGCGCAGAAGCAGATCTGTAGGAAACCAGGCTTCGGAGCTTCAGCTCCTGATGGCACAGCTCTCATGGCTTTTGGCACTGTTTGCTGCATGCAGGAGGTCTGCATCCCAGGAGAGAAAACTGGGAAGGAAGCTAATACTGTTGAAGCATTCAGCAGATGCACCTAGGAGCTACCTCCTGGATCAGACCACGGCCTGGGTCCAGAGATCGGGCTGCTTCATATGTTGTAGAGCCGCTGGCTTAGGCTGTCTCTAGGAGTGCCATCTAGTGCTCCCCTATAGTACTGGAGCATCCCAAACCCTTCGTTTTGGAGAAAGTAAGGCCTCCGTTGGCTTGTTTTGTTGTGCTAAACCAAGCAAGGGCTTGCGGAAAGCTAGGTACTTTTGTTACACGTTTCTTTGGAGGCTTCATGTTTGTCTTCTGCTTGGCGTGGGTTTCTAGATTCAGTGCAAGATGTGAGGTGGAAATCTCCTCAAACGGGTTTACGTGCATACTGCAAAATTAGCTTGTATTGCTGTTCTCTGTGTTTGAGAGGGGGAGTGCCTCTGCAGGGACTCAAGCACGGTTAGGTGAAGGCAAACGGTCCCCTCTTCCCTTGACTTTCGGATCACAGCACGGAGCTGGGGACAGACGATGGGTTCGCCTTCCCTGGGGGTGCCCGGTGTAGCTCCCAGACTGCAAAAGTTAATTTGTTAGAGACAGGCTCTGGTCTGACGACTGTCAAACCGTGAACGTGCTCTGTCTTAACGAATATGGTTGATCGTGGTCTTTATGATATGCTGCCCCATGGAGTTACCCCCTTGGTATTAATGCTGTGGGGTGAAACTCTTGGCTTTAAATGCTTATTTCCAGTCTGCTCACTCAAAGAATGTCCTTTGTTCCTTTAAACTAAAATTGTGCAGTTTCTGTGGAAGGATAGTGCCCTGGGCTATCTCGTAGGAGGGTTGAGGTGGGTGGAAGAATGATCACATTATTCCCGGCAGACATGTGGTTAACTGCACATGCGGAGGGGCTGCTTTTATGGGCGGGGGTGTCTGCGAGAACGGCAGGCTTTCTTCTAATTTGCAGGGGGAGGAGGGGGGAGCAGTTTGGGTTTGCCCCAAAGGGCTTCACCCCAAAGGTTATCAAGATTTTGTAGCATTTGCCTTCGGTGAGTTTGGCTGTCGCGTGAAGGTCCCCAACTCCCCATCGACACATTTGCAGGCAACTCTGAATTGCGTCGCTTTTTGTGAGTTTGTGCCAGAGCTGTATTATTTTAATGTGGCTGTTAGCGTGTAAATCTGTCCGTATTGCGGCGTATAAACAACAGCGTTTTCCCTTTCCAGATTTTAAAAAAACCACAGCATTGTTTATTCCTCTGGTTTTTGTCCAGTAACGCTGGGCATCTCCTGCCCGAATGCAAAGACTGAGAAAACAAGTCCCGTTTTAAAATGAAACAGGAGATTGTCTGCCTTTTGGTATTTGAAGTAATTCCATTCCTAGTGCTTTTCTAGAGGATGTTCTTGGGTAGCGAGCTGGTACAGTGATGATTCGATTAGGGGCAAGCGGTGGATACGGGGACTCTCAAAGGCAGGGACAAGGCTTTCCGCATGGGACGCTCTCTGGCAGGTCCCCGAGGCATGCGGCGCTGGCAGGAAAGCCATTGTAAAGCCATTAAAGGTGTCACGCTTCTTATCTGCTTTTTGTTTATTAAAAAAAAAAAAAAAAGGCTACAAATAAAGCAGTGTCACAAGATCCTACTTGTAATTGAGGGTCCTAAATTAATTAGCTATGGTGAATGTTCTGCATGGCTTTCTCTCTCCTCTGAAGAAGGACCCCTTTGTGCATCACGGCCGAAGGCTGCCCGGGCAGGATCCGCACATGAAATACCTGAGGGCATCACGGGGCCTTTTCCTCTCTCTCTTATTTTCACACTTCTCTTCCCCTTTCCCTGCCTGTCCTTTCAAATTCTTTGGATGAGAGGATTTCCTAACATCTCTTTTCAGCGTCGCTTCCTCTTCAGCTCCCTCACATTTCCCTTAATGCCTCTAAAATCCACAGTAGTAGTAGTGTTACCCCGGTTGTTTGATTTTTAACATCTGAGCTGATGCCATGGATTTCCAGACCTCCGCGGGCTGGTAAATGCAGCTGATCCTTTTTCAAGGTCCGACGCTGCTCCTCTCACGCCTCTCCCTTGGTTTGACCCCCGTGACTGTCATGTTTTAAGTGATGTGCTGCTTGTCCTCCTCTGCTGTGCCTCTTAATTTGGGGCTTACTGGTTTCTCTTTAGATTGGCTTTTTGTAGCCAGTTTCATCCTTTTTTTGTGATGATCGACACTGGTTTGCTCTTCATCTGTTGACTGAGCTATGACTTCCAAGAGTACTGGCAGGAGCAAGTCTGGATTTCTCTAGTGTTGGGGTTTTTTGCCTTTTTTCTATTCAGTCTCTTCAGTTTTTTCCTGCATAGCAAATTCAAGTCTACAGACAATAGCTGTTAACCTTGAAAATACAATTTTTAT
>NW_009202363.1:0-213 GCF_000690835.1 Fulmarus glacialis
CCAAACCATTCTATGATTCTATGAAATCCCTGCCTTTTTTAGATGGCTACAATTTTCTTTCCTCTTATCAAAATTCTCAATTGCCTCAAACTCAATAATCAATGCTCTGTAAATAAATGCACAGGAGATTCAACGGAATACAAGAAACCATTTCTTGTTTTTCTTTACATCCCTTGTTCCAAACCCAGGAATAGCTAACTTTTGGGGCAGCTG
>NW_009202364.1:0-11121 GCF_000690835.1 Fulmarus glacialis
AATATTATTATTCTTTATTATGTCTCTTTGTGGATAGAGGCATAAGCCTGTCTTTGTTCTAGTTCAGGTTTAAAAGTTGGGTATATTCCACTAGCCAAGCAGGTGTCCCCATTTAGAATATGTTACCACAAACTGATTTAGAATCAGGTGCTAATCATAAACTAACACACCTTAAAGCTTGGCAGTTAAACTATGTTATAAAAGTAGATTCCAGAATTTAAACCATCTATTTCTTAATCTAATACACATGCAGGTTATTCATCATGCATTAATGTTAGCACAGTTAGACTGATGGTCAAAGTGAAGTGGCATTCAATGCAAAATTTTGTCCACCATTACAGCTATAATGAGATATGTACTTCATTCAATCATGAAACTTTCATAACTTTGCTGTACCACTGCATCTGAAACCGAGCTGAAATGGAGCCTTGTTGAAAACTCAGTCATTAAGAGCTTGAATTCAGCTGTCTGCTGGCAATAGAAATGTCATCATTGATTATAGAGATTAATGTGGAAACATCTGGTTTTAGAATTATACCAAATAATTTCTGAATAAATACTTCTTTGCTTCTGTGCTAAACCTGAATACAAATTTATCTTTTTGTTTTTTAGTGGCGATAGTAGGTTAATGGAATTTTACATAATCAATGCTAACTAGGAAATAAGTTTATTCTTTAAAAGAACAGGATGGATTCTTAGCCAGGATAAATTATGTAAACACTGATTTATGCCAAATGAGAACTGGCCCCTGCCTCACTAAAAGAATGATTCAATCCTATCTCTTGTAGTAAGTGGCAGCATCTCACTGACTTCATCTAGAGCCTGATGAGATTATAGATAATTTAATGTATCAGTGGACCTAAATGCATTCAAAACCAATGTAGTTATAATGTGCAAAATCGTCGGTGGGACACTCATCAGTCACTTCTGAAGGGCTCTTCTTTTTGTTTAACTAAATCTTGTTTCCAGTTGATTTCAACTAAACTGAGAGAAAATTAAATAAGGATCCTCCAAACTTGGATTTACATCAACTCAATTTTGGAAGTTTACAGTCATATCTTGGTTTGCTGGAGCATCTTTCCCACACAGGCAAAGCCCTGCCACTGCAGACAATGTAAAATCGTAAAAGCTGCTTTATAGCCCTTAGATATTTACTCTAGTGAACATCTGCCATATTGAACAAATTGTACAAGCGTACAACTAATTTGCAATTCTTCAACTCCTTTTGCATGGACGTAAGAGAATGTGATATGGTGTTGTTTTGGGGTTTTTTTGACTGGCATTATCAATAATCTTTTTTCTGAGATAACAGGCTGAAAAAGGAACAAAAATTACTCTTAAATTTAAAGTGAGCTTGGTCCAAGAGCAGAGCTAGATTTGGATCTCAACATATGTAATCCTGAAACACATACACAGTTTTTAAATTTCATGAATGCACACGTGCACACACATTATCATATGAGTGCCACTTTATGATGAAATGATCTTTGAATAAAAAAGTAACACAATAAATGGAGTATATGTACTTCTAATTGACTAGGCACACATACGTACAAGAGAGTGAAGGCCATACTTAGGACCAACTATAACGGCATTATTTACATTTCCAGAAACATGTATGTCCAAAGTTTTCTTCCACTGTACCACGATACAGTAATTACATCACTATGTAATTAGCATTTAAATGGAAATAAATAAAAAATGCAAGGTTTTCTTTGAAATTGTTTTTCAAGTTCTGTAAGTTTTCTTTAGTTTAAGTTATTCTCTTGATAACTACAATTTTCTTCAGAAATATCAGTGTAAAAAAAAATATGCACTGTGGAACAGAAGTACTGACTTGATACTCAGTTTTGGAGTCCCACATGCCCTATCATTAGTGGCAGACTGATTGTTTTCTACATTTCAGCAAAACACGCTGGACTAATTATAATTCCACCAACACTGGAGTTGAAGAACACAGATTAATGATCAGCAATTAAAACATCAACAACATCACAAACAATAATGTTTCATACTGTTAATTTCTGTTGCCTGAAGTCATGCTATTTCTCTTTGGGCATGAAATACATAATACAATCATTACTTCCAACATGAATAAAATGCTATCATATTACATGCTGAGACTCATATACTGTAGCTAATTTATAGTACCTAGAAAGGAATGTGCACTTGGCATATTGTGCATATGTAATAAGAAGCTAAATCAGTGTAAGATCTGAAATATTAGAAGTCGGTCATATTGCTCTATCCAAACATATCCAGCACCAAAAACAGATTTTAAATAACCATAAGCTTGATGTAAACAAACTACATCAGACTAGAGTCTTTACCTTCAAAGGTTTTTCTCACAAAGCAATGCTGTCAGGTTCAGCTGACAGAGGTACAGCTTAGTCTTTTGTGCTACATGTTTTCTTAGAACCTCTAAGATCATTGTAATCCTTTCTGTCTGGTGCAGCATCCAATTTAATCAACTCTCTAGCACAAAGCTCATCTGATGTCATCTCTCATTTGTGCACTAGGAAATCAATGGATGCGGCTGCAAGTCACTGCAGCAGGTAACCATAGCTTGCCCTTGCACTTCGAGCATTTGCCTGTAGAGTTTGCAGAGGCCAACACCCCACAGTCAGCATGACCTGGGGAAGCGCAACTAGTGTAGAACTTAAAGCAGCCCTTTTGCCAGCACATTTGTGAGGGCACCCTAATAGCTATGGTGATTTTGTGATCTCTGTTGCTATAACACTGTTCCTGATATGCTCAATATTCTCTATTATCTTTTTCACTTACTGAAATTTATGCACCTTGAGATGTTGGTAGATGCATTCAGTAAACTGAAAAATAAATAAATGTATTATCTCTCTGTTGAACGTCACCAACTTTATGTGATCTGAAACATCAAAAAGCAAGCTGGGGGACAGCTTTGTTACAAAAGAATGGTGAGAAGTGGCAGAAACACAGAAAAAAGGAAAACAAATACATGAATGTCACTAGTCATTTTCAGAATGGAAATATTCCATCCACTCAAATGCAGGACAATTGTGGAAATTGAAACGGATAATAAAACCAACAGAGTCATCCATGAATTAAGTTTGCTACATTTAAAGTTTTCCCTATATCATTCAGCAGGGTAAAGCAAGATGCCAGCACTTGATGTATTATTTATTAATTATTTAACAAGGAACAGCTAAGTGGCCTCTCACCAAGGTTACAGATACTCCTGATGACTACAGAAGTGCTAGACTAATATGGAATAAAACGTCCCAACAAGAGGGAGCATATAACCTGACACTATCAAGACTAGGAACGTACGAAAGCTGATACAGGTGCAGAGCTGTGAATGAACATGTGGATAAATAATTCACCCATCAGCTTCAGGGATGATCTGCCTGGTATAGCAAATATCAGATCATTAGGGGTGTCATGTGTCCTGGTTTCGGCTGGGATAGGGTTGAATTTCTTGCTAGTGCTGTGTTTTGGATTTACTATGAGAAGAATGTTGATAACACACTGATGTTTTCAGTTGTTGCTAAGCACTCTCCTAGTCCAAGGACAGCTCCCATGCCTACTGACTGAGCTAGGTACACAAGAGGGGAGGGAACATAATCATGACAGACAGCCCAGCTGGCTAATGGGGTATTCCATACCATGTGACGTCATGCTCAGTATATGAATGGTAGGCGTGATCCAGGAAGTACCGATCGCTACTTGGTTATCTGTCAGCATGGGTGGTGAGCAATTGCATTGTGCATCACTCATTTTGTATATTATTATTATTTTCCCTTTTTCTGTTCTATTAAACTGTCTTTATCTCAACCCACGAGTTTTTCTCACTCTTACCCTTCCGATTCTCTCTCCGTCCCACTGGGGGCGGCGGGGAGTGAGCGAGCGGCTGCGTGGTATTTGGCTGCCTGCCAGGTTAAACCACAACATCAGGGAAGAAAATGGAAGGGAAGGTCAGGTGCTTTATTTATCGGCAAAACCTTTCTGATTCTTTTCTAGCTTTAGACATTTCTGATTCCTTTCTAAGCAGCTGGAATTAAAGCTCTTCAGCTGCCACTCATCCAAAAAGTAAGAATCTGCCACCCTGACTTTCTGCAACAGTATCTCACAATTGTCATTAAAACCAGCTGGTATATTTATGAAAGAAAATGTTACTTTGTGAAAAGCTTGGCAGAATTTTTCCCTAATACATTAGCAGCCCTGGAGGCATTGTCATAGAACTGTGCAAAGTCAGAAAAAGATCTGGTTTCAGTTCCCACCTCAGATTCCCAGGATCAGCAGGGATTACAGCAAGAAAAGTCTTTAGTGATTGCAAGAGACTTTCCTTATGCTGCTTAATGGGATGCCCTCTGGCCAAATGAATGTACTCAGTGGGTTCTGAATATAGCCAGGTTGAAATTCACAGTATTTCTTCCTATGATACAGAGAAGTAAGGATGCTTCCACCTGATGCCTAACACACGGCATATGGGCAAGTATTACAAGTGATAAACAGAACTTCTGTTCCTATTTTTCAAACATGAGCACTGATGGCTGAAGGCCCAATTTAAGAAAATTCTCCCTCATAGATCCAAACAAGAGGTGGAATAGAATTAGCATCATATTCATAAGATACTTTATGGGCATTGTCAGATGCTCAGACAATGGGGCTGATATGCTCGGCTGCTCTGCTTGCATATACAATAGTTTGGGTATGGACTTTATATGCATTTCAAAATAAAGAACTACAATTCACAAGTAGCTTTGCCAGTTAGAGGACAGGCAAAGACACAGCTGAATTCCTGAATGGAATTCAGATTCCAACTCAGGGAAATAGTTTCCTCTCTGTTGTAGAACTTTTTCATTACCTTCTTCATTAACCTTTCCTTGAGCATTAAAATATTCATTACCTTTTCTTGTGCAGTATGATCATGCCGCATTATTTGTGGTCATACACATTCACAGTATGGTGGTATCCAGTTAAGATAATCTTCAAAATGGCAAACAGAAAGTGAACCACTCTGGAGCTTAGTGTTATGACAGCTTCAGCAACTTTGCTGCAGCTCCAGGGGAGGCTTCAAATGCTACTGTGTGTGAAGAGCCAGCCTCATACTAACCTTATATCCACCATTAGAGAAATCTTACTTGATAGTAGTTGTTATTAAACATATTTTCTTCATTTTGCTTTTTTCTCTTTGCTCAAACTTTTATAGGCCTTGAACTCCACACAGGGATCCTAATACAGGTGCATACGTGTTAAAATAATAGACGTTATGATGCTGATAATTCATCACCTAATTGTTCTGGCCTGCGCTGTCATAACCAACACCTACTATCTGAAGACAGCTGTAAGAGACATCCAATCCTGCAGAAAACCCCAAATCATTCTGCAGTGCAAGACTTACCATGAACATTTCTTCCTTGCATCCCTACAAATACTATCACGATGATACTAGTCAGTAGAGCATAAGCAAGCTCCATCCACCACATGAGCAGTGTTTTTTTTCCTAAATATTATTTCCTGCAATATGTAATTGGAAGACATAACATTGTAAGAAGAATCAGTTTCAAAGGCAGTCTCTCAGGAGGTCTGTGTTTGAGAGGTGTAGAAGTACCTGTACAGCTTGACCTGATATCAATGACATCAACAAATGCTCAGTTCCAGACCTGGATATAATGCAGTCAAACAAGCCAATGCATCGACTAGACCTTCACTTCCTTAGCCATGATAGCATAACTTTAAAAAAGCCACTGAAGACCTCCCCCAGGCACTCTGCCTTCACTTTTTGTCTTATCACAAAGCCAGACTCCAGTTCAACAAGACCATGGAATGAAATGACTTCCCATTGCATTATTCATTTTGGGTGTAAACTTACCGTGGCAGATGTCACCAAAGGATTTCAGAAATAGAGAGGTGTTCTTACATGGCTTTCAGCAGCAAATAATTAGGTATTTGCTCTCAGAATAATACAGTGGATCTTTTGAGAAATATGTAAGCATCAAGGAAGATTTATACAGCAGTTTCACAGTCAGCAAATCAAACACATCTCATAAAAATGTGACCTATTCAAATGGCAAGTGATGTAGTGAAGAAAGATCATCTCTTAGCTGAGTACACGTTAAGTTCAGCAAAACTGTCAAAGCCCTTTAAGGCAAACAGCCCATTACAGACCATGAACGTTGTAAACTATTAGCACTGCCAAGGTAACATGGGATAATTTCTCCAGAACTGAGAAGCTGACATGTTGTCATTTGACTTTTCCTCAGAAATCTACAGATAGGTAGTCTGTGCAGATAACATGTTTAGTAGTAGGAAGGTTCTCTCCCTTCTCAGAACAGCTAACATAAAATAGGTGAAGGGCAAGCCTCTATAGGCTACAGAAGTTACAGCAGCAAGAAAAAATACAGCAACAAAATCTCTTAAGAATTCCATAATTGTGCACTGCTCTATAGTACAGAGCTTAGAAAAAATCAACTGGAAGTCTGGCAGAAATCAGGATGCTGATTTCTCTGTCAAGAGTAGAGAAATATTGCAGCATTGACTCCCAGCAGTAGAACGCACAATCCCCAGGGAAAGCATAAGTTTACATGATTAAGCTGTGACCATTTAACTTACTAGGCAGTTGATCGATATCTCTCCTATCACACAAGAAAGGACACAAACTGCTTTGGGAAATGCTAATGGATGTCCTAAGGTAAATCTGCCTTATAAGAGCATCTCCCTATGTTTGTACATTAGAGGGATCTAAACCAGTAAAAGTTGCACAGGAGAGCATACACAGGAGATATATTCTACATTGTTACCGCTATCTTTTAATTATAATAGCTAACCATGATGCAAAAAAGGTTTTGCAAACATATACGACTGTTACAAAGCCAATAAAAAAGCCTGAGGTTCTTCAGTAACAAAAAGCAGCAGATCATCCATTCTACCTATCAGAACAGGTTTTTTGGTACTCTTCCCACATGCCAGTTTAACACTGGCAGAGTGTCAATGACATCTTTAGAATAATTACTGATTTACCCTGGCATGAATCAGGCCCTAAACACATAATCACTTTATAACAGATGCAAATAGATTATAAAAAAAAAATAGGTATCCCATAGAAAACAAATAGAACATGAACATCTAATGGAAAACAAATATTCCCTTAGACCTTCAAATGACAGTTCTGACGTAAAATACTGCAAGAAATCAAATAATCTGACACTTTCTACTCTCAGCGACTTTATCATCAGTACATTACCACATCTCATTGAGCTCTCACTGGTTTGATATCACAACAGCTATGATGAAAAACAGTCAGAGAGAACAGAGACTGAGTTCACTGTGTTCAAGAGGCTGAAAACAGATGTTTTATCCCACTGGAGTTTTAAAATAAATAAAAGTTTTAAAGACCATAGACCACAAAATTATCTTAGATCATTGACTGAGTACAAGATTACAGGCCATTGCTTTTCAAACTGAAAGGCATAGATCTGTACCGTTGAGTATGAATAACAGCTCTAGAAAAGTAGTAAAGTTCTTGTACAACTTTTATTAGCAATATACCTGCCCTCTCATATACCAATCAACAAAAATCGCAGATGTCTTTAGCTACAGAAAGTTGAGCTCTTATCACAAAGATTCATGGGTTTAGCGGTAAAGTTCAGACTTTAAACAATTTGGAAAAAAAACACTCACTGGACAGTGACTTGACTCAAAAAGTGTGTGTCAGCCCAAAAATTAAAGAAAGGGAAATTTCAAAACAATGCTGAACACTGATTTCTAACATTTCTAAATAGAATCTTTTGTTTTTAAATGTATTACTTGCTCCAAACAAAACATCTCATATTTGTATTTATTTACAGAACTGACTTGAGTGGATTTTCAGTTGGCCCTGCAAAAACAGTTTAATTTCTTTTTATTTAAATAAAAAAAACCAAAACCAAAACACTGGGTAATTGCTGTCCTAGCTTAACTCAGCCATGTTTTTCACACCTGCTTTTCAGTGTTGCCAAATAACAAAGAATTCCACGGTTCACACTGTTCAATTCCTTCACAATGATTTTATTTAAATTCCATATAGCTCCTAAAATACTGTTAGCCACAAAAATGCAAAAAGTTTCTGCATCAAGGTACAATTCCATTAAGCCTTACTTTGAACTTATTAGGAGATCCTCTCAATTTTATGCAGATCAAGTTTGCTTTGAGATTCAGGTTCAATACTTATGAAAATGACTTTGTTTAAAGCTACAGTATTCAAAGATTTTCTGCCCAAAGGATCCCCTTTAACTTTCAAACTGTACTTACTGTATATGTATTTATGTGAGCCTTGAATAATCCCAACTCTCTTCTCCGCACAGCAGTATTGTTTATGTTCACTGATACCTGTTCTCCATATCTTGGAATTTTCCCCCAACTGAACTCTGCCTCTAGAGGGTACTCATTCATCCATTTTCTGATAATTCATATGTTCTCTTGGAATTTCTAAAAGAGACAGCGAATACTGCAAAAGGGAAAAGAAAAAAAAAGGTTTGAAACTTCAAATACATTTGTCTTGGCTACATTTACTTCTTTCTTGCATTTGCTTTACATGACTATTCACTTAATTGAGTTTCATCAGCATGAATGAACACAGAAAGTTAATTTTTAATTTGCTTCTTTCAAGCATTCATACCAGAAACTAGTCAGGTTAGACATCTACAGATAATGAGAAGAAATACAAGTTTATATGTGACAACTGAATAAAAAGCATGAACCCTCATGCTTCAAGGCATTATAAAAATAAATCCAGAACTGATACCCCTTAGCTCTATAAATAACATCTGACAGAGATTAAGGAGAAACTTTTCCTTCCCATATTTGTTCCATAATTGCTTGATGGTACTACATCCTGAAGCAAGTTTATCAGAGAGACAATAGACACATGCACACTTCACTGCAGAGAAAGCTAAGTTTCATCAATTATTGCATGGTAACTGTGCATGGTTTTAGCTCATAACAGGGTGAGGTTGCTATCCTTCAGTGAAAAAATGCAATCTATCCTGTATTTTCTGTTGGGTATATCAGGGTATGAACATGCACAGGGGTGTTTCCCATATAGCAAACCAACTGAAAATTATCTCAGAGTGACTTGCCTGTGTGCTTATACACTATGATAAAAGGTAGGCCTTCCTGTCCTGCACAAAACAGCAGTTCAAACTCATATGGCAATATGTACACTTCTCTTATATATATCCAATCTCAGAACAGAAACAGCAGTAAGGGACTACCCGTACTCAGATCAAATCACACAAACACTTCTTAAATAAAAAAAATCTTAACCTGAGAAAGTTACAGGTCTTAGAAGATATTTCACTAAGAAAAAGGCGCAATTCATCAAATAAATTATTCATCGTAATTTATCAGCAATAACCACTAATAGATGTCTACATCTATTGATGTAGACAAATGGATCCATTTTCAACATGCTTTTCAGGCAACTGTTTAGAACACCATGGCATTTTAACAAAATGTTATGAGGTGACATCTTGCTATGCTATTTAATAATTCATATGGACACATAAACTTCCTTCTTTCTGCCCATCAACTGGCAGTTACAATTTAAATAATCAGTCTGGCAGTTCAGAGTTATGAGTCAAGAATGAAAAACTAAGAACGCAGAAGCAGTTCCCTATGGAGGCAGGGGGGATGCTACAAATTTTACATGCTCCTTTTTACACTGCCAGCTATGGGAAGTCATCAATTCATATGACATTGTATCTTTCAGGCATGTACTGAGAAGCAGAAATGAATATGTCATTTTAGGGTTAAACAGTCATCAAAGGCCATAGATAGAAAAAACAGCCCTAGAATTTTTATATTCAAATTTCATTTCTAATGTAAATGATATAGAAAAAAAAAGAGTGGTTGACCATAAACTTCTCCAAAAATAGTTTTTGTGAATAATGAACTTTTTCCCAGATAATTCCATTTAGTGCCTTCAATATAGTAAATGCTGCAATAAATGTTTTTATTACAAGTAATTGCAAATAAATGATAGAATACATTCTGTGTCCTTTCTTAAGGGGTTTATTCACATAGCCATCCCAGACAAGTGTTATTCCTACAGAAAAAAAACAGACCATAAGCAAGACTGCACTGAGTGACAGATTTTACTGAATCGTACTATAGTTTCCTAGGAGATATAGAACTTGTCATCACAGCCACTTGCTATTAAAGCTCAAACACTTCAATGAAGAAAACTGCAGCATTTTCACTATTGCAGTCTACATGACATTAAATTACATGATGGACTCTCCTAAATGACAAACATTAAATTATGAAACAGCTTATGATGCATATGTGCTCCCCATCCTCTGTTAACATCCTTCCCCAGTTCCAACTTCTTCTTCCTTCTTCCACATGTAGTAAATATCACCAGATGTCTTCAGCCATTTGCAAAACCACACTATAATGGAAAAAATTATAATAGACAACACTTCCTTTTCGGTCTGTATCTTCCATTTAAAATGGTGTTAGGCTACACTTTGATAACAGGAAAACGCAGTATGCAGACAGGATAAAACAGATCCCCTTTCTGGAATGTTCATCATAATGTAACCACTAATAAAGCAGGGAACAAGCTTTTACTAATAACTGGACGAACAGTGAAAAAACTTTTTATTTTAACTAATGCCACCATGTGGTCTGGAGGACAAGGTATTTCATTTAGCCACTTAGGAAGTATAGAATAGACAAGGTTTGTCTTCAATATACAACCCAATCAAAAAGCTCAACTGTATGGACCCTATAGGGAGGTCAGTCAGCCTCCATATCCATTCAGTCCTAGACCTCTCAGTTAAACTTTAGGTGTCAATGAACGCCAGGTGATCTGGTCTTCATTAGATGGCTCTACACCAAATGAGGACAAGAAGTATTACTGATCTTAATCACTATCAGCCCTGCTTAAACTCAAGGCTGTGTCTAGGAACAGAGGCCCATACCCCATTGCCAAATCTTCAATCTTTACTTTTAAAAGGAAGGATTTTTTCAGTCCTTCTTTTGCCTCCAAATTCTTTGCGCTTACTCAGTCTTTCTTGTTATTCCAAGTCCACGGAAAGACAAATAAGTTTATACAGAAAAAAAACATTAAAACTTTATAACTGGGAATTAGAAACTTTA
>NW_009202364.1:11149-14983 GCF_000690835.1 Fulmarus glacialis
ATATTTCACTTTGGTAGAAGAGCACTGAATGTTTTGCACAGCCACACATGGAACAGCACGTGCCACACGAGCTTGCTATACCCTGTTGTGTTTATCACATTAGAAACAAACATGCTAGCTTTCTATGGGCTCAGAGAACACTTTGCAAAGTTAGAGGACAAAAACATTTCCATGAGTTTAGAATTATTTTCTTCTTTTCACCAAAAAAAAAAAAAGGGGAGGGAGGGGGGAAGTAAAGAAGTATAAGCTATATGTATACATTTTTTCCCAGAGATGGTTCAATTCAAAAGATTTGCATTGCTGTATGGATATAAAGATTAAAAAATAGCACAGTTGTAGATTAAATACTTAATGGCTTATAATAGTCATGCCTGTGTTCTAAAAAGCAAATGAAGTTAGGAAAACAATTTCTTTATTGCTACAAGAATACTGAACTATTACAGAATCCATACATTCCCTCCTACAGTTCAACGACTTGCCAGATAATAGGTTGACTAAATGCTCAAACAGCCACTTGCACTAAACTTTATTGTCCATGTCAAGGTGATTTCAGCAGAGTGCAGGTCAGCATACAGAATGCCTAAGGTAAATACATCATTGGATACAACTGGGTTTAAAACATAGCACTCATTCATAAAGGCAAGATTGATTCATGTATACTAGTACATGTATACATGTATATTTTCATTGCAACTGTATCTAGGGGTGATTTCAAGTGTTTGCAACATTTCAGAAACAATGGACAATATTGCACAGTGTGTTTTCAATGCCTAACAGATATCCAGGACCTCTCTAAAAAAAATTCCGTGCATAGTAAGGATTCCATGGCTCCCTGTATATCTGGTGGATTAAAATTACATTAGAAATATTTTTAATGTAGTTTTAGGAAAACTAGCTTGCTAAGCATGAAAATGGCAATTCTGAAGCAAGGTGCTATAAAAAACCACTAAAATTCAGATCAAAAATCTTCTCCAATATAAGCTTTTACATTGTCTGAAATAACTGAAAAATATTGGCAGTCATTCAGCCTTCAATGAAAAATAGACAACAGGAAAATTCTATGTTGAATGAGACTGGGGAAAAGGCTCACAAATATCACAAAGTTCCACATCAATTTTGCTGTTTTGCAAACATGAACAATTTTTCTACAAAGCTTGGCAATCTAAGAATCAAGTTGAGTTCTTCCCACATAATACTAATTTTTACTCAAAAGGGTTCTGATAAGTTTCCTCTGCTGGGTTTCAAATGGAACCATGAGGAATGGAATAATTTAATTTGTTACACAATGAGGAAGATGAATCGGATCAGCATAACTTTTCAAAACCACCTTTGAATGTAAGTTCTTAAACCCATGTTCTTGCTTAGGAGTCTCTGATCTGGTGTCTGCAGTTATGGAGTTCTTACAAATGTTCTGAGGTTGATTTAATGTCTTTGGAGGACATGAATTTGACAACTACAGCTCAGAGGTAAAACATCTATGAAAAATTAAGAGGAAAAAAAAGAGGTTCAGTACACCTTATTTCTCACTTCCCTTATCTGACGCTAGGAAAGATGAAGTTATTTACATCTTTGTTCAAGCCACTTCCAATGCAAAGAAATCAAATTGTTATCCTTCTCATTTATTAAATTTATTCAAAAGACGTATTCATTTATACTTGGATTTTTAGTTCATTTACATAAGAATAGTACAAAACATTAACAAGAACACAAGTTATAGACTTACAGGGGAGTATGTATCTATGGTCAGATTTCACTGGAAATGTCAAGCGTTCTCATGTCACTGCTTGCTTTCTTACTGAAGTACTAAAACAATAATGATGAAGATGAATAGAATAACAAGCTTTAAGGAACAGGTATTAAAAGTAGAAAAATTAAGAAATGTACAACTGCAGAAAAAGACAGAAAAAACTTTCCCTGACAGAATATTATTCAATTAAGGTTGAAGTAGTGCCCCTACTCAAGATCCTGTTTTCAGTCACTTACACCAGTGAAAAATCTCTGATCATCTGTGTCATATGTCTGCCTCGGCCTAAATTTTCCTGAAAAATTTCAGTCAAAATACTGCAGCCACTCCAGCCGCTCCCAAGAAAAAGGCTAACAGAAATAGCATTCTTTTAGAATGTTAAAAGATTCTGAAGACCTCTCCTTAAGAAATCCCATGCTTTAGAATAAGGACTTGCAAGTTGGCAGAGATCTTGTGCCTTTGCACTCTCAATGAGAAGCCAGTCAAAAATGTCCAACTTGCAAGCCTTGTGGTTTGTGCACAGCCAGTACTTCCTGGACTTCAGCTGCTGTACTTCCCAACCTTTCTGTCTGTACTGGACATGCTCCAGGGGCCTGAGAAAGTCTGTCTCTGCAATTGTAGCTTACTGCCAAATCTGAGTCTAACACTCTGAACTAAGGCCAGAGTTCTTTACTGCTGTTTCAATACTCTCCTTATTAAGTCCAAGCAATACAGAAGAGGCAGCTCTCAAACTCAAATTTAAAGGGAGAGGACCAATCCTTCAGGGCAACAGACTGGGAAGAGGAGCCTGAAGAGTGAAAAAGAGACTGGAGAAGAGCGGGGAAAAGACAGATTGAGGCCCAGAACATTTGGGCCAGAAGAAAGAAGATGGAGAGCAAATGGAACGAGGTCTACTCAGAAGCAAGTAGATTGCTGAGCAGAGAGACCAGGGTAGGATCCAGAGGAGGTGAATGGGAGACAAAGTGCTGCTGAAGAACAACTCCCTATTAGGAGATATCTGGGACTGAGGCTGGAGGAGTGAAAGAGAGACAAAAGTGAAGATATGGAAGTCAGACACTGTAGCCAAGTAAATAAACAAGGTCTAATAAAATATGGACAAGGCAATGCATGTGAAAAATCTGCTTTATGAAGGCTAAGACTTTTTTATCAGCAAAAAGCATAAGCCAATGGAGGGAAAAGCCAAGACTCGGCATGTTGGAGGGGATGCAGTTACTCCAAGGGGCTAGAATGGAACCAAAGATTTCCAGGTCTCATCTCTCTTTGCTGATGGCAAATGCCTATGAAACCCATTGGAAAATGATCTAAGTCTTTGAAAATACAAAATCATGAAATGGCTTTGCTACTCCTGCAGTGTAATATCATTGTATAAAGCTAAAGCTTCTACTATAGGAAAGTTTTTTTCTTCCTTGCTCTTATTTCCTATTACATTCATTATTTATATAATTTTACTACTTTCTTCTGAGGCAAATATTCCAAAACTTCTCTATCTGTCTCCGTGAGATTTCCAAGCCTTCGTCTCATATGGCTGCTCCTCTGAGCCCTAGTAAATTCTTCAGTGCTACTTCTGGGCTGTGGTGACTGGCACTTCGTTATGAATTGTTTAGCTTCTCCAAGTATAGAAAAAGAAAATAGTTCAGGGAAGAATTTTATTAGAGCACTCTATTGGAGGATGATTCCCAGAGAAACTGTCATTCATTTGGTCTTCTACTATCCTTTTTTCTCTTTTGTCATCCTCTGCTAAAGTTCTTCAGTATCTGCAGTGAAGTGAACCTCAAAGTGTTAGCTGGAATTTGATACGCAGAGAGCAGTAGTGGTAATTAGCCTTTTATAAAAACAACTTTATGGCTGCACTTGTAATTTTAAATGAGTGAAATAATTCCTCACTCTAAGAACATGCTTTTTCCTCCATGTTCTGTGCATCAAACACAAGACATGAAGGAAAGAGAATACCAGCCCAGTTACTCCTAATACACCTTTCCACACGGCCCTACTATCTGTCAAAAGCTGTTAGTATCACTGGTACAGAGATTAAGCCAATACTGTTGCTACAGCAGCTGGACATATTTTCAGGACCAAAATATTGAGTTGTA
>NW_009202364.1:15014-35829 GCF_000690835.1 Fulmarus glacialis
CAGCAGACCATGCAAGTGTATTAGAGGATGAGAATTTAATTACACCTGCAAAAGGAGGCATGGGAGAAGGAATATCTGGTTCACAAAAGCTTTCAAGTCCATCACAGATGCAACAGCAGAATAAAACATTCAAACACACCAATTATATTTTAAATATCTTGTGCACATCAAGAAAAATTAGGGACGATTTCCACTCCCAAACATATTACAAACAGTGTCATAATATTACCAGGGATTTTCATCAACACAACTGAAGTTATTGTAGGGACTCCTCCAGTCTCCACTGGACAATAACAAATCCAAAACAATCTGCTGCACTATTTATGCTGAGATGTTTTAGAAGACTCTTGTCCTAAGTACTCAATGAGAGATTTGGCCATTCAGGACTCTTTTTGTAAGGATAATTATTTCCATTCTTGTCCTTGATCAAAATTCAGTGAAGAGGGTGAAAATCAGTCCTCATTACAGACTTGTGCTTTGCCTTGGCCCTTTTTTTCTGTGAAGAAAAATTATTTTGGAATTTTACATCCCACTGAGAACTCAGACAAATGAAGTGGCTTCCAGATTGTGGTCTTTAGACTTCACTCCCCACAGCCCCAGGGTGCCTCTGAATCTAGTACCTACACTCCAATATCCAGAATACCCTTTCCCCACCTGCGCCCCAAAAGCCCTATTTTCTCAAAATTTCTGAAGCCAAATGCTCCCAAAGAAAAAATTTTAATTAAAGGTAACAAAGGCTAAGTCCAAAGAATATTTTGTAAAAAGTGAAAACTTGCCAACACTCACAGCATTTGCATTTTTGTCTTACCTTTGAAGAAAATAGTTATTTGAGTATTTTCTGAAGTCTTTACTTTTACTTTTTCTGACATGACAAATTTTTGATTTTTTTTTTTTTTTAAAATAAGAAGAGGATATTCAAATAAAAAAATAAGCCTTCAATAAAAAGTTTGACTTCCATGAGTGTACATGAAGCCAACTCAGCTCAAAGGCACTTCCAGGAACACACCAAATTAACTTTTTTGGTTTTCTCTTTTATAGTTCACCACTCATTTTGCAGTAAATCTACTTAGCCCAAATACTATGTCTGACTTGCTTTGGGAGAGCAAATGCAACTGCTTCTGCAGAGCCATTCTATACAGAGAAGTTCTTTTCAAAACACTACAGCATATCCATTTTATTTTTACAATTCCTTAAGCATCATAGCAGACATAGGTATAATTATATGTGATAACCAGTTAACCACCTTTTAAAATTTTGATTCTTTCTATAGATTGGTTACAACTGAAAAAACTCCCAGACCAATAGTATCTGACCCATTTAAGCCAAACCCCACCAACTTGGGTATGTAATATCAAAGCACTCTGATAAAAAATAGACATTAAAAGTAATGAAGAGTGTAGCATGTAGCCTGAATATCTACATAAATCCCCAAGATTTTGTTCAACATTGAACAAAAACTCCAGTACAAAATTAGTCACAGAACCCTCATCTCCTGATTCTCGGCCTTGATAATCACAACACAAGCATCCCTCTAAGTCCAAAAATGTCTCACCTGTCAAAAGTTCACAAGTTAATCAATGGGATTTCCTTCAGGATTATTAGAATAAAAGGTTCCAATGAGAAAATGTTCTTTGAACTATAAAAAAAAATTAGCACAAAGATTTCTTTAATATTTTTCATTCCATCCATTGCTTCTGGCACTCATCAGAAGAGCTCTGACAGCTGCATTTCAATTTTCAGATTTCAATATTGTCTTTGATAGGTGTTATGCTTTGTATATATCTGGCTTATTTCTGAGCCTCATTCTTCTAAAATTCACTGCTCAGCTGGATCTAGTTTTCACTGTCAATGGCCTGAACAAGATGATCACTTAATGTGAAAGAACCCATGAAGCAGTATGAGAGAATGACATGTCACAGTGTCAAATTTCGCAAGATTGTTCTGTATTACTTAAGTTGATGTGACTGAATCACAGTCCGGAAAACTTAATTTTGGAACTCAGTACTAAGTTTTGGAAGACAGTTCTTAATTGAAAAGTTCATTTCTAATGAAAGTGTGAGGTGGTGAAAGGTTGGACTAGCAGACTAGATCATTTGAGTCTTTATTAATAACATGAGTTCATTTTAATTCAGTGAAGCACATAATTGGCATCAAGCTTTTCAAGATCAGCACTCTCTTCTGTGACTGGAATCTGTAATATTTTAAGACTGTTTTGATGTTATGGTAGATGTTTTTATTATTTGCATTTTTAAATTAGGTTACTGTTAGATAGTTCAGACTAATTATAAGCTTGTTGATTTTATTAAGCCCAATGATATCCGCTGGCTAGTGACAAATCTTTATAAGTCGAAACCTGAATTCCTTGTAATTACTCTGCAATCATCTAGCACTATGGTACAGAGATGAACAGGTCCCCCGAGATTACTCCACCTTGAATAACGAGAAGAGGGCAATGGGGTCAATCACTGTTTCAGTTTACCCCACAGCTGCTGTATGTACATCAGTTTACCAGAAGCTCAGCAAGTGCTTTAATAACATTTATTTCAATGTGTTTATATCTGCAATTTCAGGCATTCTTAATGTAGGACAATGAAATTCAGAAGTAAAAATACACTGAACAATGGAAATGATCTTAGCCATTTAGAACAGAAATTACTACTCTGCAAGCACAGAAACTTTCTAATGTTTGCCATACTGATACCATCCACTTTATTGGGATACTTGTCTACAGAAGAGATATGCTTAAAAAAAATTGTGTAATACAGATCACTCAGTCACAGGTACCATTCTATTGGATATGAGCTTTTAATCAATAAGGTCCTGAGTACTTTTGCACTCCTAATGTTAGCAATGCCAAGATTTTCTGAATAACTGAAGTTTTTTTTCAAATCCATAGTCTGATTTTTAGTTCAACTTTTCAAAAGAACCTGTGATTCAAAAGTCTAAATTATATTTCATTAGTCTTTAAGGCACTGACAAACTTTGCCCCAAAACAATTGGCAATTAATAATTGTAGCTAAATGATTACCAATTAAATTCTCGTTTGTTATTTTACTTTATGTAAGCTGGTTATTTTAGTTACTACCAATTGGGAATCTGCAGGTCTAATTTTTTTAAAAGAATTGAGGCTTAGTACACAGGTAAAGCTAGAAGCAATCTCAAGCCGTGCCAGTGGGTATGTTGAAATTACCATCATGCATCTCTGCACAGGTTTACAGCCCTCATTACCCAAATCTTCTGCTTTAAACAGAAGTAACATATTGGAACAGGCTAACTAAAAATACTCTAAGGTCTTTTTAGGAGGTTTTCAGAGGCATGAATGAGAACTAGCTACCCATCTAGCAATGGAAAACCATGACCTTTGAATTTTCAGAAAGCCTCAACTTGCTATGTTTGAGCAATAGGGTGAGATTTTTCTCATTTTATTAGGTTGAAAAAGCTGGTGAAGGTGGCAAGAAGAGACAGATATGGTATGGCTGATGCAAGTGATAACTTCCGGCTTTCAGTTGTGCCAGGACTGAACAGTAAACCTCATGGCTCTACAGCATTTTCTTGGCTCCAAATACAACCGGGTCCTCAAACATAGCAACAGAAGCTGAACCCTACAGAGCTTGCGAAGTCATAAGGTCTCCAAAACTGAGATTCTCCTTTCTGGAGCAGCATCTCACCAGAGCAGGAGCTTAGCTGGATCCTTTCCCATATATATTCTCTGAAACCGAGTGTGAAAAAGTGTCAAACAGAAGACCTGACAGAACTTTCTTGAGATGAACATTCAGACTGAATTGTTTTCATTGCATACGTAATTATGTATTTTTAAATAATTCATAAATACAGGATATCTTAGATTCAGCGGATGTCCTTCAAGAGCCTAAAGGGAGAAGACAGAAGGAGGTACCGAAAGGACAGACAATATCTTAGCACAAAACTCCATGAGGAGTATTTTAGCCAGTCTCTCAGGTCCTCAAGGTTCCTGAGGAAGGAAGTTTCTTCCTCAAGGAAGTCATAACCAATCATGCTACTTTTAATTTAGCATGCTTTCTTATCCGTTCAAAGCACTGCATAAGAAATTGGTTGCAAAATTTAAGCCTCATATTTTTACAACATTTAGACAATAGAGATACATTTCTTTTATCTGCTCAAAGAAGTCCACAGTTTACTCTGAAAGAACCTGCAGAAATAATACCAGACTGTTTCCTGCCATCCTTTCAAAAATACAATTTTAAAAGTGCTGACACAGTGTTTTTCTTCTAATGAATTAAAAAACCCCATTAAAGATTTTCTACTAAATTGTTTTCTTTTACTTGATGACTTCAATCTGAACTCTCTCTTCTTTTGCTGTGCCAGCAGCTATCATCATACTGCATGGCACTTCTTTAGAGAACATGTCTGCAGACCAGAACTCTCTGAAAAAGAACAAATGCAACTTTGCAGACTGCATGTTCCACTTAAGAAGCGAATGGATGTCTGCTCGGGGCAACGCTTTCCACTGTGATAATCAAAGCTTTGAAGCTTGGTCCAACTTCTGGTACGCTGCAATCTGCTTTGTGTAAAGGGCAGCATGCAGCTGCACTCTGGCAGAAGCAGATGAGGCATAGGATGGAGTGTCACCAATTACCTCAGTGCTTTGACTGCTAGAGATCCAGCTTTGCTTTCTTGTACAAGAATCTCAGCCCCACTAGCACTGTGCCCTACTCATTCATCACTTTTGTAACAGCCTCTAGAAGAGCTTCCCTTCAATCTTTCATTTAAAAACCTTCCAGAACCTCAGCAAACCCCTGGGTGGTTGTTAAACACAAAGTACAATTTATGAAGCAATGTCAGCTGTGTGCCAGCTCCAAGAGCACACAATGGCAAATGGACCAATCCTCGCTGTTCACCAGCTCTTAAGCAGCAAAGTGAAAAATACTGTTAACAGCATCCCAAGCAGAAAAGGACACACAGCTATGAAGCCAGTCAGTCTTCATGGGATGAGAAGCTTTGTTTGAAGGCAGCTAAGGAACCATGCAAACACTACATATGGAGTAATTTCTTAGTATGTTCTCTCTCACCTGTCCATGCACACTAGGGACAGCAACACATAGAATCAAGTCGTTGCAGTGCACTACAATTAAATTCAGTTCTAACTAGGCCCCTCTGTCACTTCAAGCTCAAACATACTACAAGTGAAGTGAGTACCTAGGCAGAAGAATACACTAAAGTCAAAACAGATTAGCATACTTAAAGACCATGCAAAAATAACCTTTATTATGTATTTCCTTCATAAAAATGAGTTATATTATGTCAAATAAAAGACAGAGCAATACACATCTAGAAACGTAATGACAACTGGAAACAAAGCTAATAATTCTTTCAAAGAGGAAGGAAGGGTTTGGGAGGTGTGGTGAGGAAATTTATTCTCATTTTAACTGCTACACCAAGATAAGGTATCCACCCTTAGTGAGTAACCTGGTCTATTCACCATTACTAGCCTCATTATTATTTCTCTTGCATTTATATAATTTTAAATACTGAAATCTATAATCAAGGTTATACTTCAATACTAAATAAGCAATTAGCAGTCAGTCAGACACTAATATTAAGATGACATTTCATAGGGATTTTAAGATCCTCTGGACCTAAAGTTCAGTCTGTATATCCATTAACTATGTGCACTATTTTTTAAGTAGCACAATCTCTTCCAGCTTATTTGGTGATGTAATACCACAATTTTAAAAGACTAAATACATCATTTGCAGAGGACTGTCCCATCTCATGACAAAGTACAGGAACTCCACATCTCAGATTTACTATAACTTTGTTGATGGGATGGAGATCTGAATTCATTAACTTCAAAAAACCTACAGCTTTTTTCCTGTAAAGGAAACAGCAGCCCCAAATTTCCAGCTTCCAACTTCCTGATCTTTGTACACAGTGCTACCTAGGTCTGTAACTTAGCTCTAGAGACTATACAGATGAGAGTTCTGCTTGTAAAAGGATGGCCAGTTGTTGGCAAGAGGAATTCCCCTTTACTCCTTATACCCCGGTGTAGCCTGTGATACTAAAGCTGGATGATATGTTCAGGCAAAACATTCTCACAAATATTCAGCTTCTACTAACTCTAATATAGATACATTAAAGAAGTTTAAAACACAGTCTCTTCTTGAAAGTGACACTCCTATTTAAATCTTTGTTGCATGACATATCTCCACCAGGCAACAGAAAGTTTCTAGGCTGTTCTAGATCTGCACCTCTGCTCTAATCTGTTTTGCCTTAGTCACTTCTGAAACATGTATTCATATCACGTTAAAGCTCAGCAGCTCCTAGACTGCTTACCAACAATGTTCAGCTTAACCACTCAAAGTCCTTACAAAAAGCACTCCCTTTTCAAATGATCTTTCCTAATAAAACCAGATTAGGCACTGTCTTGATGGTGCTAGCCAAGTATGCATACATATCAGGAAAAACGTCTGCATGAATGGTAGCAAGTTTCAATTACTCCTCCTCCATGTTCATTCAAACAACAAAGTAAAATATCCAAAGACATTTTTGTGAGAACAAGTCCATACCTTTCTGCCTGGAGACACTACCACCTTCTTCATGAGTACATGGGGATAGTAAAGTTCCAGCAACAGGAAAGAATAGGTTTATCTTTTGCTAATAGAATAAGACATTTTGACAAACAAAAGCAGCATTACACTATTTTACTACAGTAGTTGTACAGATGACAGCCAGTAACATGTCAGGAACATTACCTAAAGATATTTTAATCGCAATATTAAATTGCATGTTTGTCTTAGAATGTAAAAACCAAAACAACTGCTTTAAAAGAAAAAATTCCAGTTCATAATAGCAAAGTCCCCAGTTTCATGTTATGGAATTGTAGGCATTTCTGAGGTCACATGATAGCAATCTTTCAGGTAGTCCCATAATGAAACAATCATTCTTAATGTGATTACTCTACCCTATAATTAAGGGTCTACTCAAGCAAAAGTCCATCATATCTTTACTAGTGTACTTTCCTTTTCTTATGCGATCAAATGCTACTCAGTAAACAGAAAGTATGAACCACATTGTGCAGTAGCCAAAACCTGAGAGTAATGCAAGGACACAAAAATGAGAACAATATCTCATAGCAGTTGACAGCCATTAGATCACTACAATTTTCCCACAGGCACTGGCTCCAATATTTCTACCATGGCACTGAGTTTTTTGATGGAGATATTATCATCTACATTTTCAGCATTGTATGGGATTTAGCCACAGGAGTTATGCAGCTAAATCTTGTTCATGCAATGCCTGGAAGATTTAAATGGAAATGATTAATTATTACTTTTTAGCACTATCTTCTGCATAAAGAATTTAGAGTTCAGAAGCAGTCCTTCAGGAAATTACCCCTTAACAATTGTCCCTCAGTGCTCTATAACAAAAAGTTCATTGCAATGATTTTTCACAGATGAAAGTTTTCGGATTTTCTCTTTTATTCTCCTTATCTGAACATTCTTTATCTAATCCTTTTGATTTATTTTTTTCTCCTCATGGGTTGAAGAGATCATCATCTCCACCAAATTCTTCAGTACTGATTGTAATTAACAACCACAGCCCAAGCTACATTATTTTCTTGCTGGGCATCTGGCATTTTTCCTGCAATCAGTGACTGAAAGTGACACTGACACACTGGAAAAAAATCTAGAAAAATCAGAGGTCTCATTGTTCAATTTTTTTTTTATTTTATGTATGTTTGGAAATTACATTATTAGTTTGGTAGTAGACACCAGGCTGTTCTTGGTAAACTAATAAACCCAATCATTTTCCTTTGCCTTCCCCGCTTCCCCCCAACAAGGTCATAAGCAATTTCAGATTATATCTAAGACTATTCCTCTGCCTGTAGCTACTAGTAGAATTCTGGTGAAATTTAAATAAGCTAACATTCTTCCTTTATATATGTTGACACAGCTTTTTGCAGGGCATTCCCAAACCCTGGTTACATAATTATAGAATTATCTAGGAAATCCACTCACATGGCCAGAGAACTATGCTCCAAAACATACGGCACTACAAAAGCTTGCTTTAAACTGTGTTTACAAAAATAACATCTAGTTTGTGAAATAAAGATAAATTATTAATTTATAGAGTGGTCTCTGCAGAACAGCTCTGAGCTGACCTCACATTATGAATTATTGCATAGAAGATGTCTTACTACCAGAAAAGACTAAGGTTAATGCTTACCAATGCTTACTGTGTAATACAGTTCATGATGCAGGTCATCCAACCTCCAAGCAGCTGAGGGAAGAAACCGAGGATGTGGAATGCAGGAACTAGCTTCATAAATTGGGTGACTGTCTAGATACATAGAGCTTCTAACTCTTTTGTCTTTAGCCATATGTTGGAATATTTCTGAATATTCTGAATATTGTATCCACTCCAGCAAGAATGGAAAAAAGGGGTGGGAAGGAGAGGGGGTATGAGCATAAAAAGTTGATCTCCCCACTTAACATTCTAACTTCTTACAGAGGTGCAAGGGGAATACTGTCAGCACATGCTATCTGGCTTAAAAGCAGAGAGAATTTAGGTTACAAAGGCAATGGATGAGTTAGCTCAGGAAGCCAAACGGACAAAACAGAGTCAATGCAGAAACGAAGAGAGGATTTCTGCTCAGCTACACCCATGTACTGCATTCTCATTTTTGCAGGAGAGGAGAGCATTGTAAAACATTCCATTCAGCCACATCTCCAGCTGATGTTGATCATCCAGTCCACTGACTTCAGTGACCCTTCAAGCTTGACCAAGCAATTCCATCACGAGACAGTTAGCTGAAGGCGTAATGCTCTGCATGTTCAAAAACTCTGTGACCTCCTGGAATACCACCACCACCACCACCACCCCCTCATTCCTTTAAAAGGAGACGTCTACATAATGTGCTTAAGAGTTAAAAGTGGACAAAACTTCAGATGTGAAAGACATGACATGAGCAGGCATATTAACAGGCTGTGTAGCTGTAGTAAGGGAAACTGCCACTACGACTAATGACCTCAGCAGAATTTAGGCTCAAAAGTAGTGCAAGTGACATTTATCTATACGTACAATATTACTGTTTGATTCAGATTTAAATTCCTAAGTGAGCTATTATTTCAGTATCCTGAAAGAAAGTGTTACCTGGGGACTTCAGTTTTGGGATTCAGAGCCTAGAATAATTCTATTCAGGTAAGTGATATTGGAAGTCATCCAAGAATTGGTGGAAGGCAATCTCATTTGTGATGCTGTAGAGTATTCCTTTCCTACACAGAGAGAGCACCCTTCGGATATGCCAAGTACAAAGAAATTAAAATAAAAACAATAACCTTCTAGAAAACTGCACAGCCAGATTCTCAAGGGGAACCACACAAACGGAAAGCACCAAAGTGATATAAACAAAAAAAAATTTAAATCAAACCAATTATTTTTAAATTTAAACAAAACAACAACAACAAAAAAACCCCAACAACAAAATCCACAAAACCTCCATTCAGCTCGAAAGGAGATGTGACAGTACTCTGGAACCGTAACTTTTAATTTCCACAATAGATTTTTACTTGTGGGCTCCAAGCTGCCCTGTAACAGTAGCAGAGTGAATCTAACAGTAATATCAGATTAGTCAGGGAAACGCATATCACAGGAAATAAAAAAAATTGAAGGCTGCCATAAGGCCTATTTAGTGACCAACTCACTTAAATAGAAGTGGGAAAGTACAGGGAAAGTACAGGGATATGAAGGCAAAAATGCCATTATGAAGAAGCCTTGTAAGTAATGCTGGCAGAGTGAACTGAATATACATTTCACTGGGTATTGTTAAAATAATATAGTATGGCAGCGCACATTACAAATCCAAGAATTCCATTTCTGATGGAGCATGGATAGTTAGAAAACCTGAACAAAATTCCAAAAATGGGAAAAGTCTGAGATGAACTTTCTTGGTAGGAAAGAGTTAACATCTGCTGCTGTTTGTGGATATTCTTAATTGGCAAGTTCTGTATTACATTTGAAAAAAGATTTAATTGCAGTATGTTGCATTCCACTGCAAATGGTATTGCTGCAGTAGCATCAAAACCAAATCACAGAACATGGTCAGAGGATAGGCAAAAGCGATAAATTATTTTGCAGCAATAGCAGGGAGAGCTGGCTGATTAGTTTTAGCTACAATGCCGATTCCAGCTACAACGTTTTGTTGCTCTGAGATAAAAAAATGGAATTAAGACATTCCACTGACTTCAACAAGAATCCTTCAGCCCAGAAAATCTTTAGTGATATACACAACTGTTTTGTGATACTTGACAATCTTGCAGATTATTTCTACTTAACATAACCAGGATCTATTTTTCCTGCTCATCTTCTCAGCCAAACTCTTTTTCCAGGCTCTCTTTTTCCAGCATCTCATATACTACAATACTATCTTTCTCTACCAAAAAAAAAAAAAGCGCATGGAAGATGCTGCTGCATTTTTAACCAGTCACATTGGCTATGTAATTGTACTTCTGCCTTCATCGTCTTGCCCTGTGTCTTGGGAGGTCTGTTCCACCTTCAGTGAGTGTCGTGGTTTAACCCCAGCCAGCAATTAAACACCACGCAGCCACTCGCTTACACCCCCACCCTTCGGTAGGATCGGGGAGAGAATCGGGAGGGCACAAGTAGGAAATGATAATAACAACAATAATAGAATATACAAAGCAGGTGATGCACAATGCAACTGCTCACCACCTGCTGACCGATACCCAGCCCACCCCAAGCTGCGAGAGCAGCTCCCCTAGTTTTTATACTGAGCAAGACGTCACATGGTATGGAATACCTCATTGGCCAGCTGGGTCACCCGCCCCGGCTATGCTCCCCCCCAGCTTCCTGTGCACCTGGCAGAGCATGGGAGGGTGAAAAGTCCCCAGTGCAAGCACCACCCAGCAACACCAAAATATCAATGGGCCATCGACACTTCTCTCATACCAAATCCAAAACTCAGCATCCCCCAGCCACCAGAAAGAAAGTTAACTCTATCCCAGCTGGAACCAGGACAGTGAGGAATGCCATCTTCCTGTATCCGCTCATCAAATTTGAAATGAAGCACCTTTGGGCTTTGCCCTTCTCTGATGGAAGAGATTCCTCATGAACACCACAGAAACCAAGCAATATCATTGTTTTCCTCCCAATCCCTTCCTAAACACCTCACTGCTCAGAGGACTGCAGAATGATGCATGATGATTAGGCTAAGGGTGAACTATGACAAATGGCCTAGCAGACTGACTTCTCTTGTCTCTTTTCTTTGCAGGCCTCTAATCTGCTGGAATGAAACGGAATGGAAGAGAATAGCATAAACTAGACTATTTCAGTTGGAAGGGACCTACAACCGTCATATAGTCCTACTGCCTGACCAATTTGGGGCTGACCAAGTTAAAGCTTGCTATTAAGGGCATTGTCCATGCCTCATAAACACTGACAGGCATGCCTCATAAAAACTGACCACCTCTCTAGGAAGCCTGTTCCAGTGTTTGACCACCCTCTCGGTAAAGAAATGCTTCCTAATGTCCAGTCTAAACAGCCCCTGACACAGCTTTGAACCATTCCTATGCGTCCTATCATTGGACACCAATGAGAAGAGATCAGCACCTCCATCTCCACTTACCCTCCTCAGGCAGCTGTAGAGAGCAATGAGGTCACCCCTCAGTCTCCCTTTCTCCAAACTAGATAAGCCCAAAGTCCTTAGTTGCTCTTCATAGGACATTCCTTCCAGCCCTTTCATATTCCACTGTAATCGTAAGCTCTTCCCACAAAAAAGAATGTATAAGTGTCTAGTGTAATTGTATCCTGATTCAGGCCTCTTAATAATACAAAAGATTAATGACAAACAACAAAACTGGAAAGCTGAAGGGATTATACAAAAACCAGTAACAGTTGCAGCTTCCTTATGTGGTGAACTGCTGATCAGGAAAATTTCTGATACTGCCTCTCATGCAGTGGCGTGCATTTCCACTATACATATGATTCTTAGATAAGATAATTCAATGAACCTGTGTCCTCAATTCTAGGTACCCTCACATTCTGTTTTCTCCTTTTTCCTCTGAATTGCCCTCTCTTCCTTCAGCACTGATTGAATGACTGATTAATTGTAATAATTTTAGCATTGCCTTTGCTGCTCACATTAGAGATGTCATTCATTCATGTGAGAAAGGAAAGATAAGCAGTGCTTAGTTTGCCTTTCTGTCCTTGTACAGGACCTAAAAAGGAGGAAGCTCTAAAGTGTCTTCTGCGGAGTTACACTGGTATTTATCACTGTGAACTCTGAGTGCCTTGAGGCAGAAGGATCTTGTTACCACAGCGTGTTTCAGAGGGTTTTGTGACCACTGACAGAAATGTCCAAAACACGTCTTGCAGATAAAAACAAACAGAGAATTTCCAGAAAGAACAACTTCACAATTTTATAACTGGAAAATTGAACACTTCTTTGGTCCACTGACAAAATATCTTCCTACCTGCCCAAAAACAACACAAGGCCCAGCCTTGTAGTCTCACTGCGCAAAGACGAAGGGGAAAAAAAAGGCTTTTGCAATGTCTTTGTTAACATCCCCGTCTTCCTGTATCCTGGCCCTTATCCCTGGCTCTGCTACAGTGACCTGTGGTCATGAATGAACGATATAAAAAAAGCAAATGTTTACATCAGCAGCTTTTATTTTGCACTTGTGTGACTTCAGTGAGGGCAGATTTGTTTTAATTACATCTTGCATTTTAATAGTACACGTTCTCATCAGACACTTTTGTCATCCATGATCAGAGTCTATGTTCTACATGAGTACATGTCCTCTTTGTACTCAGACTGAACAAGGATGAATGCAGTATAAAACCCTACATAGAGCAGGAAGATCAAAGATTATTTAATCCTACCATGACTCAACCACCGAGAAGCTGGCTGTTTTTATTCTCCTGTATCAGCCAGTTCTGCCCAGATTCAGGACCAAAGGCTAAAACAATCAGATTTGCATTCTTGTCAGCTAACACTGCAAAGTACTGGCAGAGGCCCCAGAAGACTCTCAATGTCATGGCCCTCAAAACTTCTTTACCCACTGCATTATTGCTCTTCTTGCCAGTCAGGAATTCAGAAATTATGCTTTACTTCCTTTGCATCTAATTTACATCTCAAACACAGTTGTCATTCTAACGCAAAAATGAACAACCAAGGAAAAAAGAATGGCTGCAAGAACACCACCAATAAACTATATCCTATTATTAAGATAGCTGTTTTTAAACACAGAGAAATTCTTCTAAGACTAGGATGAATCCCCCTCACAAACTACCACCTCTAAAAACAACCTTATGACGCTATGCTGATTGTAGGAAGGACAATAGAAACCATCAGGAAACAACTCTGTAATGTGAAATTTAGTGCGTAATGAGATGCAGTTTCCTTCACCCTGTGCATACTTTGGTCAAACTCATCACATAGCCCTGCTATGTCTAAACTATCATTGTCATTTTGGCAGCAATGAACACTTCTGTTCACAGAAGCAACGTGAAAGTGAAGAATGCTTTGATAACATTGAATTCTGAATCATGCTGCCACTTAATGATTTTTACATCTTATGAGGATAGGGTAGAAATCTCTTACGTACTTTTCCATTTGCTATTCTTTGGTACCTTAAAAGACATGCAGCTGCAGTTTTTCCTCTCTTTTCCTTCTATATCAAACTCTCCCCTGAAGCACTCTGTAGCAGCACACCAGACCCAGCACACCAGACCAGTGAATCCCATTTTTTTAATTTAACTTCCCCAGTGTTGTTTAAGACCAGAACAAGTATTGGTTTTGGCAATTGCCAGGGAAGGATTCCACAATGTCTTTAGACCAAATTAGATGATTTGGGCCTGCCTATAAATATTTGAAGACTGGAATTATATGAGGAAAAGACACACAGGTAGATCCTAGCATCAGGAGGGCAAGATACTCATTTTTTTTATGCAGCAGATGAGATGTTAGGTCACAAACCATGTTCAGGGAGTCAAATTCTCATTTGGTGAGAATGGACTTCTAAGGCTGAACAGATTCATGTCAGTCAAGGATGATGTTCATTCCAATTGCTCTAGCTTTGTAAAATTCAGGGCTTGATTCATTAATATTCAAGGCACTTTGCAAAGGCCATCTTTTGTGTGAGCCTTTGTGGCAGAGATAGATTGATACATCCCAGTGGGTTTGTGATTCAGAGTTGTAAGGTGGATTTGTTTTGGTATTAGCATAGTCAATGATTAAATGAATTGCATTTATTATATAAATTCTCTATCAAGTGTTACATTGTAAATAATGTGAGGTGGCTAGAAGCTGCATAAGTGTCAGAAAACAATCAAAATCCATGTCAAATATTAAGAAAGCTACACAGAATACATATTCCTTCTTTCTCTGACATTGGTGATTCTATTCTTTTTCTATCCCTTGACACTGTTTTCTCCTTCATTTGGGTTCTAACTTATTCCATAATGGTACAAATGTTTAAAGTCATACAATATACAATAAATCAATTTATTATAGTCACTTGTCCACAAGATATAATCCAGTGAAGAAGAATTTTCTTTCACTAGTATGCGTTTAAAGTCAGATTGTGTCATGAATTCATGGGTTAAGGAAAGCATTTAAAAGAGTTTATAATTTTAGAGTAAGGTTAGTAGGCAGCAAAGTCTATTAATTAGTGTTAATGAATTCCCATCTCAGCAAGAAAGGAACTACTCTTTCATTTCAGATTATGGTTAGCTTGGGCTTCAGGCAACCACTTTGGTCATGGAAACAAATACCTATTTGCAAAAACATTTAGAATTTAGAATAAGATTGCATTTAACTGTGTATCTTTTTGGTTCTCAATCAATTTAACTTTAAGAAAGGGAAAAAGTAAGGGCAGTTTCTGTTGACTTAAATTTGGCTTATCATGTAATTTGAATAAAATAAAAACTATTGTCCATAATGACAGATGAAAAATAGGGCAAATGATTGCAGTATCATGAACACATATCTACTAATGGACAGTTCGATGCTGATTCAGCAACCTTCATCCTCCAGTCTCTTCCAAAACCAAAATAATGTCTACCGTTTCCCTACCAGGCCTAGTCACAAAGTCTCCTATAAACTGTCCTGGATAAAGTGAAGGTACCATATCAATTGACCATGCTATTACGTGACCAAATGTGGTAGATCGCATTGTCAGAGTACGTGCAAGCACTATGTCACTCCATAGCTGAAGGTACACAGGCTTTCCAGTTATGTTACCAACATACAGGTGTGTCCATGCCATAAAAACCTTGATTTCAGTTACCTTATGGAAGAGGATTGCAGGACTAGAGGATACTGGGAAGCAGGTCATGGGATGGATGAAACAGTAAGGTTTGATTCAGTCAATATATCATCAGGTGGCCACTCTTGATTTAAAAATGTTTCAGTACATACAACACATCCCTGGATACTTACATGGTTGTCTACCTGAAGGAAATGGGAGATTTATATGATTTAAAATACAACATGTTTCTTACTCAATAAAACTCACAGTTTGTGACTTACCGGTCACACATTAAAGCCATCTAAGAATATCTTTAATATTGTGTTACAGGCTATAGACTTATTCACCCTAGGCTCCCTTCATAATCGATAGAAATCTAGTTAAAAGTCAATGGAGTGTAGTAATTCATTTTATTCTAAAGTAAACATTTAGAGTAGATCAGATGAATCATTCCTTCAGTGCATCTATAAACACAGAAACTGACCTCGTAGCCCCAGAGTTGTAGGATTTACCTGGAATGTGGAGACCTGGGTTAAAGATTTTTAAACAAGGCAGAAATAATACGGTTTGATCCCAGAGCCTTTATATTAGTATCCTAATTGGAAAGCTACTGACTAGTCTGCCCTATGGCCCACCATTTCCCACTATTTTTCACCAAAACCTGCACTGTGGATTTAAGAAACCCTTCTAAAAAAACTTACATTCTTACTAAGAACCTTAGTTTGAAATAAACAGCATTTCCTAATGGGATTTTTGAAACATAAAAAATTAATCATCTAAAGATCAAGGTAGAGATCTGTTGTTACAGGATATTTCTTGAGTCAGAGGAAGATAAGTCTGATTTTAGCAGTCCCAGTGTCCTTATCAGTTGAAAACAAGAGATATGTAAAGTTCAAGTATATTCTTACAGCATTCATTTCACTGAACAAAAGCTGGCTTAAAAAAATATATATATTTACTGAAATACAAAACAATTAACATCATACGCATTTACTTCCACTTTTCTAGTCCTTTGCCCAAAGTAAACAATAGCACACACAAAAAAAAGAAAAACCTGACAGCTCTTAAACTGCTTTTTGTTTTGAACAGAAAGGAATATCAATACATTTGCTCTTAAATTTTTGCCCAAAGTCATAAGATTTAAAAGTATTGGATATAATATTATTTGAGCTCACTTTTCATCAAAATATGTAGCAATTTTTTAAGGCATTTCTAGCTTCAAATACAAAAATGACTGCTCTTCTTTCATATGCCCCCCACAATGTATACTGTAAAGACGACAGTCAAGTATTATATTAGGAAAAATGTCAGAAGAGATCAAATAAGAAGAAGTAGAAAAAGAGAGTGATGAAGAAGAAACCCAAAAGTAAATTGATAGAATTCCATTGGTGTTGTTTAGGGAAAAAAAAAAAATTTTCCACACATTTTCCAACAGTCTTCCGACATCAAAATCCTGGACTTACAGGTGATATATTGCCATTTATCACCATGAGATTTTATCCCATCTAAGCACGTAAGCTCTTCTTGGTAAATATCAGCCTTATTTTATGAGTTGGCTAGCACATGCATGGATACATCATAAATAAATAATATTTTTATTAATAAATTATTATGGCAATAAATAAGTAATGTTTCAAATGATCCACTAGCAAAGCATAGTTACTGAGTGATTAACTTATTTTAAATTCAGACTTTTTAATTCACTCCTTGTTCCATGCTGTCACAATAGTACTCTACAGTTCCTACCTGCTATTTTCCAAAATGTAAAATTTATGTTAACTTTAACTATCTCTCAAATTGCCTGGATTATGAAGTAATTTATGGAATGGAAAAAAAAAACAAACAAACACACACACAAACAAACAACAAAAAACCCCAACCAACACCCACAGATAAATTTGATGAAACTGAAACTGAAAGTTTAAACAATATATACCAAAAGTCAGTGGCTGTATACATCTCAGATCAGATATCCACACAACGCTAGAACTGAAACATTTTTTAATAAGAAGCAGGGGCATATCATATGACACAAAAAATGGGAAAAAATGTCTATTGAAAGTTTTAAGTTATTATGATGAACACTGTTTTGTCAACTAGGCCATTTGCTACATATTCCTGGTATGGCATTATTTTGATAGACCCCCACTTACAGGTCACTTCTAATGCTCTAGAATTGAATAAGAATCCTCAGAGGTCTTTTCTCTGAAAAGTACAGAAGTAGGCATTCACGCTAAAGCCAGCAATGAGCCTGTAAAAACCAATCTACACTTCTGTTTCAATGGATAATCCTCCTCTTGCTAAATAACTGAGATAGCAACACCTCTTAATATCAATATTCTTGGCACACATTGAGTGCTTTCACTTGTAAAATAGCATTTTCCTGGAATCAGCCTGACTGACTGGAGGTGGAAATACTGGGCCAAACTGAATGTTACATCATGGAATAGGTGGAGGTTAGACGAAGGAAGAGCAAAAATGACTTTAAATGTCATCTAAATTGTGAAATCATTCTCTAGAAGGATTTGAATCAAACAGACTGTGAGGATTTTGTGCAGCTGCTTAAATCTGTACAGTGGCCCACAATTGCTGAATTAGAATCAGACACATTATCCTCTCTCTCTTTCATCCTCAGCTTCACATAAAGCTGCTGTTGAGAAACACTGACTTGTCTCCTAGTCTTCCTGGCACAGGGAGAAAGGTAGGGAGCTTTAGAGTTAAGAACAATTTATCCTGAAATGTTTTGTGGATAAAAAAAGCATTGTATAAAAGCAGAATATACCATTAACACTCATCAAAACTATTGTTAACATAAATAAGTTCCTCTGTGAGGGAAAGCAACCTCAAGGGAAATAATGTCTCAGGAGGCAAAACTCACATATCTGCAAGAAAAAATGCTTAACGAGAATGTCTGTCCAGTCAAAATGATCTGATAGGCTGTGGGGATGAAGTGACCCAGGGGATAATCATCACAGAACGTTTACTGTGGAAATATGCCGTTTAGTGTTTTTAATGTGATATAGTTATGCATATTGATCAATATGCAAATCACAGACATTGTTTCACAATCTCTCTGAATTTACAGACCACCACCTTAATAACCATGGTGAAGTCTAATGTCACAATCCAGCAGCAACAGGTATATCTACTAAGAATAAGAAAAGTGAGACTTTCTCCCATGTGGAAAGCTTAAATGGAAGCCACTGTTGGTTCACACATGTATTCCCCCCTCAAGTGACAGGCTGGTTAACAGTGAAACAGTGCAAGGAAATGAGCACAGAGCACAAACAGGACTATGTAGCTTTATTTCCAGGTACCAAGCATAGAACATACCAAAAGAAATATGTCTTCACACAACACATAATTACACTGTGAAAAATTGCATCTGTGCCACAGGTGTTGCAAAGGCTAGACTATAAATGTCTTCAAAAAGGTTTAGACAAATTCCTGAAGGATTGGATATTTGATATGATAGTTAGGATATAACTTTTGACTTAGAAGTCCCTAAACTATTGATTGATGCAAGTTGGAAGAATATAAAATGATCCTTTCCTCAAAAGGGTCTTTCTATACTTTTTATGTAAAAATCTGCTGCTGGACTAGATAGATCTTTGGTCTGACCTAGTGAAGTTTTTTCTCATCTTACCCATCTTCTGTGGGTAATACTAGAATAGCACTGGGAGTCTTTGATCTGCCATCTGCCATAATCACTAACTTTCTTTTAAGAATAATTGATGAGTGTACTTACGAAGTCACAAGGTATATGCATGCTCATTTACAATACAGAAGCAGTAGTTTTAAATTCCAATAAATAAAGAATTTTTGATGAAATAACTTACTGAACAGTGCAACTGTTTTACTGAATTGCTTATAGGCATACTATGCATAGACTGTTCTTACTTCTATATTTTGATTTTTTTTTCCTAACAGTCAAATGATATTTTTATTGTGACTTGCTTAACCCTGTAGAAAATATATTCATTGCATATTCACAGCTAGATTTTGCAGAAGCTCATACACAATGTTTTATTGTTGGACATGACAATCTTTGATATGCCCTGATGAGATAATTTCCTTTAAAGACACAAAAGGTATAGGTCTAGTTGATATGAATTCAAACAAACACTATGGGGGTCCAAAGAAAACTTATATGATCAAATAGGATGGTACAAGAGTTAATCTGCTCCCAAATATGTCTAGACATAAAAAACGTTGACTGTCATTCAGAAATTAACTATAGACAAAGTCTGGCACATTGTTTTGAAACATGTTTGCCCATGTTATTGCTTAATAACAATACTATGTGAGGACACAAAACAGAATGCTGTCCTACACAATGAACTTACTAGACATGGATCTAAGTGGATAACGCAGAGTAGCTTAAAAATTTGTAAATTTTCTTTGGGTGAGGACTCAGAAAAGATTAATTCAGGGTGAGACTGCAGATTCTTGCAGCAGAGTTTTCACAGACCTGGATGCAGAGGTATCATGAGGTTGGCTGGCTCAGATCAACTTCATTAGCCAGGCAGGCTCAATTACAAAAGTTAAGGAGTATTCTCAACTCTCAAAGAAAATAGTAAGAGTTGAGGGCACGTGAGCTCCCTACAAACTTTATTAGATGCACTTAACAATGAAAAACACTGGATATCTAGCAAAATCTCATCTAGCAAAATATATTTGTATGTTCTGGCCAAGCACTAGATTTTGTAGTGATTTTGAATATAATACAACACAAATATTATACGTGCAATTCAAGTTAAAAAGTTAAAATGGAAATATATAATGAACATTTTCACATATCCTGGTAAAGCTTTTTTTTTTTTTTTTTTTTTTAAGCTTTGTGTCTTCGAGTTTTTCTTCTTCCTCTTTATGTTTTTGTTAAAGATATGAGTTCCTCCAGCTATGACTTTGGATATTTCCTCAAGTCAAGAACATAATTATTTCAACAGTACTGGCTCCATACAAAGATTGAGAATTCAAATGTAATTTTTCAAACCATGAAGCTATGACAGTGGGGTTAGGTGCAGTGTAATCCTGGGAATGGTTAATGTGAAAAAAATTCATAACCCTGAACTCCCAGTTCTGGACTGAACAGACATATCTATTGTCCTACTGACTGACACTGGACATAGCAGTCCCAAAAGAGACCACAATAGGGTACCACACTCCTTACCACATTGACTTGTTATATCTAAATTATGCAAATCAAAAAATTAAATGAGAAATGCCACCTTATTTAGAATGGCATCAATTTGACTATGCAAGGTAATAAATGAGAAATACTATTTCTGCCTTCCTTTCATACCCGCATTAAATATTAACAAGAAAAGAGATTCTTCACTGAAAATCAGTTCAATGCTAAGAATCACACTGGCAAATCACATCAGGAAAAACCCCTATAAATGTATAATTGTTTTGCATTGGCAAAATTCTAGTTTACTTATAAAACTGCAGGAAAACAGTTTTGGGATTAATCTGGCAAAGGTTACTGAAGTAGAACAGAGCCTGCATTTCTGGGGATTTTGGTCCCATAAAGGGGGACAGGTATCCTGGGAGGAATACAGAGA
>NW_009202365.1:0-351 GCF_000690835.1 Fulmarus glacialis
ATACCGCAGCATCGTTAGGGCCCTCCTGGAACCGGGGCTGGGGGAGAGACCGGCTCATTAGCTGGACGCTTTGAAGTGGGCTCTGTTTGGGGTTCATTTGTATGCCGGCAGAAGGGAAACCTCTGTGTTTCAAGGATGTTTTTCTGGAGGGGCTTCCTGGAAACATAACAAACATGACCCCGAGGAGCGCTCCCCCAGCCCACATAGGCAGCCCGGCCGGGTGGGAGATGAAACGCCATGCTCAGCGCGGCACAAAGGCAGCCCGGCCCCGGTGGCAGACCGGCCAAGTTCCCTTGGAGAAGACCGAAGCTGGCGCCGAGTGCGCCTGTTTGTGGCAGAAGCGGGGCCCGC
>NW_009202365.1:449-9131 GCF_000690835.1 Fulmarus glacialis
AGCTGGTTGGTGGCAGACGCGCTCCCTACCCAAGGGACAGGGATCTCGCAGCTCAGCCCCGTGTCCTCCCATCCCGCCTGTCCCCGAAGAGCAGCTGAGGAGCGGGAGGCGGCTGTTCCTCCCCAGGTGTCAGACGGGCAGCCCAGAGACCGTGGCAGGTCTGATGCTGCCAGGGGTTCACCAGGGTCTGCCCCACCGTCACCCCATCTGCTGTGGTTGGATGCCAGGAGACAGAAATCAAGCCATGACTCTCTATTCAAATCAACATAAAAAGGTGCAAAGTTGGGTTTCTGCTCTGTGCTGCAGCTCCCCGACCTACCGAGCAGACCCGATGCCGGTGGGCTGCGCTCCTAAGGGGACCATGACTCTTCCTGTGCCACTGCCTCAAAGTAAAAGAAATCCTGAGCTTTTTGGAGGGACCTCAAAACACGTTCCCGAGATGCTCTGCCTGTTTGCCGCCCTGCTGCCTCCCGCTTTGGGACGAGGGATGGGCACCTCCATCCCTCCCTGGCCAGCAGCTGCCACTGGGACGTGGCTGGTGGGACTTCCCAGGAAAGGAAGAAGAAACCCTCGATAAATAGAGCCTGGACGGCTCTACCTCCCTCACCCTGCCTCTCTCCCCCTTCCCTTCGGCAGTCTCTCTTTCTCTGCCTGCCTCTCCCTGGCTCCGTCTGACTCTGCCTCCCCTTCTCCCCCCGCGTCTCCCGCAGCGCTGCCGGTGACAGGGAGCGCTCGGAGAAAGACGAATTGAAATGACACGCAAGCTCCAGCGTGACTGCTGGGGTGATGCATGGGGAGCCGTCACTTGGTGCTCGTCGTGAGCGGTACAGATGAGGGACTGACCTCCTCTGCCAAGGGGTCAAGGACTTTTGAAGGGCATAGTGGCTAGAGCCGAGAGGGGGAGCGGGGACGAAAATAGCCTCTTCTCTTTTGTCCACGCTCCTGCCGGCAGACTGGAGCACCTCAATGGCGTTTCAAAGCAGGTGACTTCCCAGCGGTGTTTCTCCGTGCTAAGTTTCTCTCTTTCTGCCAACGGGAGCAACAAAGAGCCAGCCCAAATCTCCTGCCTCCCGCGCTGACGTTCCCGAGGGAGCTCTGGAGACGTGCTGGCACTGCTAGCGCTCGTGCCTCGTTCCAGGTGGATTTGCACTAGCGCTGAAGCAGAGATAGGACTTACGCAGCAGAGCTTTGCAAGAGCCAGGCAAAACCCAGGGCTGACAGCGGTGAAGAACTCTTCCATCATCTGCATCCCTTCTCCCCATCTCAGGCCTGAAGTCCCCCTCTGCGACCTCCACCAAGCTGAGGTGTCTCAGGTGCAGCTTGGCAGCAGAGCAAGCCCTACCAGAGCTGGTAAACCCCCAGGTTGGAGCAAATTTGCTGACCCCTACCCAGCTGGGAACCTGGACGTGCTGGACTGTCACAGAGGACCGTGCTGGGCTTGGCCACGTGGAGTCAACTGATCTCATGGGGAAATGATTTTATCATCAGCTCATAGGGAGGTGAGCTTTGAGAGACCTCTGTGGATCACCTACCTTCACCTTCTCCAAGGCAAACCTGACCGAAGTCTTCAGCTCCTCCTTCGGCTTACTCCATAGCACCGTGTTTGCAGGATGAAAGCCAATACCTCTGGGACATTGTCCCATCCCTTGGGTTGAAGATCCAGCGGACTCTAGCCTGGAAAAAATTTTAGACAAATCCATCATTCTTCAAAATGCTGTCTCAGTGTGACTGGGAAATTCAGCTCAAAGCTACAAATTCCTGTCAAATTTGGCAAACCAGCTTGCCTAAATAAATGTGTTTCTAACAGAAATATCACACTGGAAAAGTTGGATCATTTCATCTTGATTAACTGAAGTGAAACAAATTTGGATCTTTCATTTGCTTTGATAAAGGAAGAAAAAATATGTTAAAAAAATAGTATGAGGTATTTCATTTTTAACCGAACATTTCAGTTGGCTCAAGAGAAAAAGAAAATACTCTTGTTGGTGTGAGGAGAAAATCGGTTTAGTCGCTTGAGTAAAAAAGAAATGAAAATCATCTCCCCGATGAGCCGCCCAAAATGAGCCAGGATCCGGGAATCCCTTGTGCCGGTATCTCACAGACGGGGCTCAAAGAGACCCCAGGAGCTGGACTGGACCCTCGGCAGGATCACCACCGCATGACTCGCTTTACTTCACCAAACTCCCGCTGACTTGGTTTATAATTTTGGCAAGAGGGATTAGCCGGGAAGGCCCCGTTGCTCCCAAGGGAGCGCAGGGAGAGGTTCGGGAGCACAGCCCCCTCTGTGCCACCCCGGGGGGGGATGCCCAGCCATGGCCGTAAACCCGCGCCAGCACGTCGAGCGAGCAGGTTGTCCGAGATGTCTCTGCCTCCTCCCCGGGCTGTACGCTTGCCAAGAGAAGCGGTTGGAAAAGAGCAAGAAAGAAAAGGCTATCGCAAGGCTGGACAGATGCAGCCAGTTGGCACCAGCCGCTAAAATTACCAGCCAATTTCCAGCACACAACCTGGGGACCTGGGCTTTCAGCTGAGCACATTAAGGCTGGTGCCCCTTTTAATTGCTGTAGATCTTGACATGCGTCCCTCAACTTTGGTGTCTCTGACAGCCTGGCCAAAGCCAGCTTTTGAGGTGGGGAATGCTGTCACCTGGTTTGTCTAGAGCGGCATGCTCCGGACCCGGTGCAGTTGATAGGAGCAGATTCAGGCTTTGGGGCTGATTTCTCTCTTACCCCAGCCGAGAGAGCAGGCAGGAGCACCATCCCTATGGTCTCCCCCTCCAGGGATGCCAAAAGTTGAGGGACAAGTCAAGTGTTGACCAAGGCAGGAGGCTGGGGACCAGCGAGGAGGCGCAGGGATGCGATGACCCTGCGGACATGCCGGTGGAGCTCGGTTGCTCCGAGAGGCAAGACAGGGAGCGGAGAAAGCTCTGAGACCCTTAGCAGGTCCTGTCAGCCTTATTCACACGTTATCAGATGGGGGAAGCCCAAAGGGCTGCGAGGGAGGTAATTAATCTTGGTCTCCGCCAGAAAGGCTCTTGGAGAGGAGGGGGGAGGTCAAAACGAGGCGCCGTTTGAGGAGAGATGGGAACTTTGCAAATGCTTGAATGGTTTTTTGCCCTTAATGTGAAGTTCACCCCAGAACTGAAGACACCTTTGTACTTCCCCCCTGGTTTAATTTGGATTTTTATTTGGGATCATCAGTTTCTCCTCACCATAAAGCACATCATCATCACTGTAAAGCACTTTTATGACACCTTTATCTGATTATCTGAAAGCACTTAATCAGCATTAACTCATTAAGCTTCCCCATGGCCACAGCGGGGGGAGGCAGGGGTCGGTGCCGGCTTCGAGAGCGGCCCCGTGCGCGGGGGCGGTTGGGGCTGCAGCTGGGGTCAGAGCCACCAGCATCGCTTGGTCCCCGGCTCCGCAAGCATTGCCATAGGGAACTCGCTGCTTTTCCTCCGCGGAGCAAGGCTGAGCTGGACAGACATAAGGTTTCTCTGGCAGGTGGACCTGCACCATCTCTCAGGGGTCAAAGCAAAAGCACTTTGCGCAGACTCTCGGCATCCCCGAAGAGGTGCTAGGGCTGCATCGCCTGGTCCTTGGGATGGGACTGCTGTGTTCTACCTGCGTGCCACCTCCCCTAATGTAATACATAGGGTCCCCTAGTATAATACACAGGGTCTCAGCCAGCTCTGACTGTAAAGCAAGACAGACTTGTTTAAACAACCTTCCTGACTCCTGTCTTTTGTGGCAGAGAACAAGAAGTCCAAATCTCAAAGCTCTCAGCAAAGAACGAGTCTCACTTACGGAGATGCGGTAACTTGCTGAGCCCTGTGACGCCCCCCCTGCCTGTCCCAGAGCTGAGTCGCTGAATTTGGCCCCGAGAATAAAGCTCTAGAGCATCCCCACCCCACCGGGCTTTGCTGTGTGTGGGTGTCCCAGCTGCATCCAGGGGATGGCTGTGCCAGGCGGAGGGAAGGGGGACATACCTGACCACCCCACAGGAACAGTGGATGTGGGATGCAGCCGGGTCCCCCTCCACGCGGACACCCCCGGGGTCTCCTGCAGCAGCATGCCAGGACAAGGCAACCTCCCGTCCGCAGCAGCGGTGCTCGGTTATTCAGGGATGGCCGTTCTCCTGGCTTCGGTGGCAAATTAGACCCCTGGAAAGGGGTGGTGGGCAGGGTTGCCCATCTGCTCCTGTTTTTGTCCATCAATTAGGCCTCATTTCCAGCGTGCTCACTGTGGTTCATTGGTTTCCGCTTCACGTTCCTTGTAGTTTCCAGACACCATCACAAAACAGCTCTGCACCGTCTCCGGAGAGAAAGACTTTGGACTCAGGCCATTTTTTTTTTCCCCTTTTCTTTTTTTTTTCCCCCGTTTTTTTCCCCCAGGCTTGTTCAAACAGCAGTCCCCTGGGCCAGCTCAAAGAGTAGATGCTGGTCAGCCATGCCGGGGCACACGCCGGGTGCTGCAGGATGCCCAGGATGGCCACCAGCACCCACCCATCGTTTCATCCGCTGCTGCGTTCTCAGGCGGCTCAAAACCTCTCTGCAGAACTTCCCCTGCCTGCCATCTCGCCAGAGCAGCAGCTCTCCCCGGCATCCGCATCCCCCCCGGTTGGCAAAGCCACGTGTCCCCAGCAATATTTCCTCCTGATCTCGATCACTTCTCACTCGGCCTGCTCATCTCCATCAGTCCTATCACCTGTGGACAAGGATTTTCAGTGCAGAGCACGTGGAGCTGGTCCTGGCCTCCTCCTTGCCCGCGCACGGGGCTGGTGGCACGGCCGCATGGACCATCAGGGTGGTTGGGCTGCCCTGGGGTCCCCTCCCAGCTCCAGCTCGCTGAAGTCCTCCACCCTTTTGGCCAGAAGAAACTTGATGTTCTGGGCTATGCAAACACCTCTCTTCGAATCCAGGGCAGCGGGGCTGCAGGGCAACGCTGGTAGGAATGAGACAGGAGAAGAGACCCAGAGCCAAGAGAGGTTAGAGGGTTCGTGGTAAGGAGAAGGGATAAACTTCAGCTATTTCTAACACTACTTCAGCATCGTGAGCTTGAGGGGAAAAGCCTTTGCGTCAGAGAGCTGGCTGTTTCTTTGACTTTTGACAAAAAAACCATGTCTAACTGGATAGTGAGGGGTGGTGTGGGTTTGGGACTGGATTAGAGGTCTGGCTTTCATGTCCTGGGCAACCCTGTCTGAGTTTCGGGGGCGAACACCTGGAGCTAGATGGGGAAAAAACAGATGTTGATGTCGGTGCTGGTGGGACTTTGGGTGCATGGCTGGGACCCCTCCATCCCACCCAAGGGTGTGGGGTGCCAGGGACCCCCCCCTCCCAGACAGCCTGTGCTGGGAACTGCCCCTGGGTGGGCTCAGGGACAAAACATGGGGGGCTCCCACACAGCCCCAGCCAGCAAAACTGGTGTGGGGCACCCCGGGGCAGGGCTGGGGCTCAGGAACCTCATCTGGGGGCTCTGCCCTCCTCGGTTCACCGCCGCTGGGGCTCTCAGGTGCCGCGTAGGGGGTTGGTTACCCATCACACAAACCTCACACAGAATCAAAGCATCTCTTTGTATCCCCGAATCAAATAATCGGTGATTCTGGCAAAGAGAGAAATACAAAATAAATGCACAGCAGACCTTGGCATTTTTGTGGGTTAGGTCTGTGTTAGTGTTGTCAGGCGACAGAAGTACCTGGAGAATCCTTCATATTTGAGCTCCTATCCTGACCTTTCCTTCGTTGTCTGGATGCTGGTGCTGCTGCATTTGATCCATCCATTTTTACCTCCAAAAGATATTATTATTTAATTCCCTTTGCAGCTGCCTGCAGCTCCTGATGGCCAAGCAGTTCTTCAGCTGATAAAAAAGTTGAGCATTAGTCAGTAAATCAGTGGCAACAGAAGTGCTGAATCATTGAATCTTATGCTGTAATCTATTTCAGCTGGGTTTAGGAGGGAGTTGCTGGGAGAGCACACATACACACACACACTGCCTTTGGTGTTGAAACAGGAGTGCCCACAGGAGGAAGGCAGCATCTCTGCCTGGAGAACCTGAACACCCTTTTCTCTCCTCCCTCCACCCATTTTTGCAGGCTTTGGCTAGATTCACTTTCAAACTAAGCAGAATTGGTAGTGCCACGGGGCTGTACACCTCGGAGCAGCTCCTTGCCTGACCCCATGTCTGGGTTTGTGGCTTGGGTCTCGTTTCGGGGAGGTATTTCTGCTCGTGCTCCGGGGCTGCCCGAGTCGGAGAGGTGGTCTGAGACTCCGGAGCAGTGAAAGGGCTGCCCGCCCTTCATCGGCTCTGCTGCATCGCTGCCTTATTCCTTCCCCTCCTGCCCAAGACAGAAAAACACCTCCAAATCATCTCCCCAGCAGCTGGAGCTCAGGCTGGCTCTGCCCACCCAAGCCCCTGCTGCTTGTAAAGAGGTAAAACCAGCTTCTAGCCTTGCAAGGCTGGCGTGTCCCACGGGAGCGCACGTACCTTCGCATGTCCATCCACCTATATCCAGGATCATGGATGCAGTCAATGGGCTTTAAAGGCAAAACTGAAATAAAACACCCAATCATCTAAAGCAGAGCAATCCCTGATTTTCCTCGTTGTGGCCAAAGTGGCTCCAGCCCATTTCAGTCCCTGTCTGAAGGGGAAAATCCTTTCCCCTGTGAAGAACTGTGTATTTTGACTTTGTCCTGAGTTAAGACTAGAAAAGGAATTCTCACTTTTTTAAAAATGGGGCTTTCTAAGTCAGGGCCAGCTCGGATGGGAATAATGCAAATAATGCAGAGCCGCTTTCTGAGCCCTGGCTACATCTTGGGGTCAAGCAGGTCTGAGCATGAGCCACCACTTAGCGTAATCCTATTTTGCCAACGCAGGGAGGTGCAGCTGGGATGTCCAGGCTGGGCACAGTGCCTTCCTACAAGCACCCGTCCTCCCCATCCCACCCCTCTCCCAGTCTCACGTCCCATAAATCCCTTTATTTGGGGAGGGGGGGAAGTGAGAGGGAAAGCTCAGCGCTGGGACACAGCGTCTGCTCTTTCACAAGTCACAGGCTGCCTTTTTTCTCCCTCCTTACTAGATGCAGGGAGAAATGAGGTTCTAAAAGATGCTGGGCAAAAGACGCCAGAGCCTTGCCCAGAGCGATCGTAGCCCAGGGAAGCGGCTGGGCCCAGGCATTACCGTTAGCTATTTGCGCTGCTCTTTTAGCCTCTTGCCAATACCTTCTGCCCAGCACGGCATTCACAAACGCGCCTGCGCCCCTGCAAGCAGGCAGCTTAGGGATAGGGTGAGACAAAGGTGGAGGCAACCCTTAGAGATCTGCAAGGAGATGATGATGCCCTCAGCACCTGAACACCCAGAGCTCTGTCCTGCCACATGGCCACGGCCAGAGGCTCTTGTCCCATAGACCGACCTTCGGGAAGAGTCCCTGCAGAGATGCCTTCTCCCCAGAGCAAACTGCCCAGCGTAGAGCTGACCGGCTCGTCTCAGGGCTCTGACCTCTCCCACCCACTCGCCCTCCCCAGATTTTCCCTTCAGGGTGCCACCTCGTGTGCAGTGAGGCTAAACCCACCAAAACCTGCTGCTTGTTTCCAGACCAGCCTCACAATGTGGTGGAGGGTCGTCATCTCACCAGCTGCAACATCAACTCCCCATCCAGCCGTTGGAAAGCAGCATCCCACACGGAAATGCTGCTCCAGCAGAGCCACTTTTATCCCAGACCGGCCTGTGTCCCTGTTTCTTGCCCTTCATGAATGCTTTTCTGCTTGCTCCCAAGTGAAGTGACCATCTGCTTCCCTCATTTTTCCTCTTCCTTGTGGGCAGTAGAGTAGAAGAGCAAAGGGCAGAACCTCCCTGGACACAAAGCATGTGCAATCAGCCTCACCCTTGGGGTGGCCAGATCCTGCTGTGCACAGCAGCACAACCAACGCATCTCCCCAGCTTCTGCAGGACCTTCTGCCCAGACATTTCCAGTGCTGTCGCCTCGAGGAGCTGTTAACTGTGTTAACTGTGCGAGGGATCAGCAGTGAACGAAGGTCTCAGTGCTGCCCTGGTCCCTCCCAGGGGAGCTCAGTGATGTTCAGCCTCTTCCAGTTCAGAGCCAACCTCACACTTGGATCAGGAGGTCTCACTCCTGCAGTAGTTTCCTCGCAGCAGTGGCTTTTTATTGACCGAGCCTAATTCTTGAAGAGTTTTCACAGTATTTCAGAGAGGGAAAGGACTGGAGGCTCCACCAGCTCCTTTGGGGACCTTCCTCCAGTTTAGTACTGCAGATCCTCAGGGACCACACAACCGGGTGTGTGTATTAAACCTTAAAATCAGAGAGACAAATGGATGAGTGGATGGACAAATGGGCATGAGAGGACAGAGAGAAGATAAATAGAAGGATGAAGAGCTGGGGGGGGAAAGGCACACGGATATAGAGAGGGAGGGGTGGCAGGCAGGGAAGGGTACCGTGGGATGGCTGTGCAGGCAGACACTTGGCTGGTGGATTCAATAGACAAGAAGAGGCACATCAGTACACTACTTCCTCCTCTTCCTCCTCCCCAGAGCAGAGGAGAGGACGGCCAGCCCTGGGGACATGCAGCAAGCGCAGCCCAGCAGCAACCAGGGGCATCAGGCAGCGGCAGGGCTCTGCCCGAGGACAGGCGGGCTGTCGGGGCACCGCCGCGCAGCGGGACACCCGGCC